>NC_133504.1:101911363-102214393 GCF_049354715.1 Callithrix jacchus | reverse complement strand
TTTCACCATGTTGGTCAGGCTGGTCTCATACTCCTGACCTCATGATCCACCTGCCTCAGCCTCCCAAAGTGCTGGGATTACAGGTGTGACCCACTGCGCCTGGCCTCTTCATACATTTTATAAGCATATCTTGTTTATTTGGTGATACTGAAAAAAATTACACATCATCTTGAAACACATTTTCACGATCATTGATTTGTACCTTGTAATACTCCATGTATGTTTCATTGAAAAGCATCCTAACCCAACTTTAGACTTAGGTATTATATATGCCTGGGTTTTATTCCTCCCATGGCTTTATCTTTCTTATGGCAAAAAGAAGTTTTAAGATATTATGTTGCACAGGCCTGTAAATTTGACTTTCTCCAGCAGTCTTCTTTAACTGGAGCAGAACTGCAGAGTTCACTCCACCAAATCTCATTATAGTACATTCACAGTTAGTACATAGGTTCGTAGGAAATATGCAAAGCTGCAAAGTAGGATGTTCTGGAATATATGACAAGTTTTATCGAAGTAGTTTGATGTTTTCATACTTTCTTCCAGTGTCTTATCCTATTAAAAAATTTTATTAGTACTATCTAAAATATGAAACATATCAATTCTAGATCTCTTAATATCAATTAAGTCACACACCCTGTCATTATTTAGAAGGATGTCATACCATAAAATCTGACTGTTGTTTTAGCATCTTATCACTTTTGCTAAAGTAATTAAAGTATGATAACTTAAAAGGCAGAATTTCAGAATCAAGATGCAATGTTGTGTTACATGAAGTCATTTAACAATTTTTAGAGCAGAAGGAACTATAATCACAAAATTTACCTATTCTTTGAAATGTTTTTCTTAAATTTTTATTACAATGCTTAATATATAAGCAAGCTATATAATTTAACTAAAATTATTCAATACAAGTGGGAATTGCAACTTACTGATGTATTAGCTTTATTGTGAGTATAATTTTGTTAAAGTTACATCTACTATCTTTATGATTAAGATGAATGTAAGAAACGCAACACTTACAAAGACTGAATGGTGAAGGACTAGAAAACCTGAACAGACCAATTATCAATAAGATGATTAAATCAGAAATAAAAAGTCTCACATCAAATAAAAGCCCAGGAACTGCCCTTTTATTTAAGAAGAATTAACATTAACCTATATCAAACTCTTCCAAAAAATTAAAGAAAGAGACTACTTCCAAATTCATGTTACAAAGCCAGCATTATTCTCTTACCAAAATCTGCTGAGGACACTAGAAGAAAAGAAAAGTACAGGCCAATAACCCTGATAAACATAGATGCAAAAATCGTCAACAAAATACTAACAAACCAAATGCAACAGCACATTAAAAGGATCATGCACCCTTATCAAGTGGAATAAATCCCTGGGATGCAAGGATGCTTCAACCTGTGCAAATCAATAAATGTGATACATCACATTAACCAAATTAATGACAAAAATCATACCATCATCTTCTTCTTCTTTTTTTTTTTTTTTTTTTGAGACTGAGTCTCACTCTGTCATCAAGGCTGGAGTACAGTGTCACTTTCTTGGCTCACCGTAACCTCTGCCTCCTGAGTTCAAGTGATTCTCCTGCCTCAGCCTCCTGAGTAGCTGGGACTATAGGTACTCATCATCACACCCGACTAATTTTTTGCATTTTTAGTAGAGATGGGGTTTCACCATATTGGCCAGGATAGTCTTGATCCCCTGACCTCATGATCCACCCGCTTCGACCTCCCGAAGTGCTGAGATTACAAGCATGAGCCACCATGCCTGGCCCAAACCATCATCTTAATAGCTGTAGAAAAAAACATTTGACAAAATTCAACATCCTTTAATGAGAAACACTCTCAATAAATTGGATAGAAAATGAATTTATCTCAGTCCAACAAAGGCCATTTATGACAAGCCCAGACCTAACATTATGTTCAATAGTGAAAAGTTGAAAGTTTTTCCTCTAAGATCAGGAACAAGACAAGAATGCCCACTCTTGCCATTTCTATTCAATCCAGTACTGTAAATCTCAGGTGGAGCAATTATGTAAGAGGAAAAAATAACATCTAAATCACAAAGGAAGAAGGAAATGGTCTCTGCTTGCAGATGATGTGATGTTGTATATGGAGAATCCTAAAGACTAAATGAAAACTGTTAAAATTAATAAATGAATTCAGTAAAATTGCAGGACAAAAAAAATCAACATATAAAAATCAGTGATGATTCTATACATGAATAATAATCTTTCCCAAAAAGAAATCAAGAAAAACTGGGTGCAGTGGCTCACACCTGTAATCCCAGCACTTTGGGAAGCCAAGTTAAAGGATTATGAGGTCAATAGATCGAGACCATCCTGGCCAATATGGTGAAACCCCATCTCTACTAAAAATACAAAAATTATCTGGGCATGGTGGCATATGCCTGTAGTCCCAGCTACTCTGGAGGCTGAGGCAGTAGAATCGCTTAAACCTGGGAGGTGAAGGTTGCAATGAGCCGCCATTGCGCCATTACACTCCAGCCTAGCAACAGAGTGAGACTCCATCTCAAAAAAAAAAAAAAAAAAAAAAGAAACAATAAAAGAAACCAAGAAAACAATCCCATGTATGACAGCTATAAAAATAATAAAATACATACAAATAAATTTAACCAAAGAGGTGAAAGATCTGTGCACTGAAAACTATAAAACATTTATGAAAGAAATTGAAGAAGAAAAATATTAATGGAAAGATATGTTCATGTATTAGAAAAACTAATATTGTTAAAATGTTCATATTACCCAAAGTGGTCTAGAAATTTAATGTAATCCATATTAAAATTCCAATGACAGTTTTCACATAATTAGAAAAACAATCTTGAAATTCATACAGAATCACGAAAGACACCTAATAGCTAAAGCAATCTTGAGCAAAAAGAACACAGCTAGAGGCATCACACTACTTGATCTCAAAATCCACTATAAAGTTACAGTATCAAAACAGCATAATGCTAGCATGAAACAGACACATAGACCAATGGAACAAAACAGATAGCCCAGAAATAAATCCATGCATTTATGGTCAATTGATGTTTGACTAAGATGCCAAGAATACACAATGGGGAAAGGATAGTCTCTTCAATAAATAGTGTTGGAACAACTGGATATCCCTAATGCAGAAGAATGAAATTAGACTCTTAACTTATAAAATATACAAAATCAACACAAAATAGATTAAAAATTTAAATGCAAGACCCGAAACTGTAAAACCACTAGAAGAAAAACACAGGGGAAAAGCTCCTTGACTTTAGTTTAGGTAATGATTTTTAAAATACGACCCCAAAAACACAGACAACAAAAGCAAAATTAGACAGATAGGAATACATCAAACTAAAAAGCTTCTGATACATCTTATAAAGAATTAATAGATAAAATATATAAGGAACTCAGTCAACTCAAGAGCAAGAAAAATAACCCAGTTAAAAAACTGGGCAAAGAATCCAAATAGACATGTTTCAAAAGAAGACATACAAATGGCCAACAGGTATATAAAAATATGTTCAACATCACTAATCCTTAGGGGAATACAAATTAAAGTAATGAGATATCATTGCACACCTGGCAGAATGGCTACTATCAAAAAGACGAAAGATAACAAATGTTGGCAAAGGATACAGGGCCAAAGGGAACCCTTGCACTCTGTTGGTGGGAATGTAAATTAATACAGCCTTATGAAAAACTGTGTAATGTTCCTTACAACAACAACAACAACAACAAAAGCAGAAATAAAACTACCATATGACCCAGCATTTCCATTAATAGGTATAAACCCAAAGTAAATGAATCAATATTTCAAAAAATATCTGCTCCCCTATGTTCGCTGTAGGGGAACATAATCAAGATATGGGATCAATAGATGAGTGGAGATAGAAAATGTGGTACATATACACGGGGGAAATGATTCAACCTTAAAAAAAAAGGAAATATTTTGATTTGCTACAACTTGGATGAACCTGGATAACATTATGTTAAATGAAATGAGCCAGGCACAGGACAAATACTGCATGATCACACTTATATGTGGATTCTAACTAAAAAGGTTGAACTCACAGAAGCAGAGCAAAAATGGTGGTTAACAAGGGGTGGGAGTCTCGAGATGGGTGACTGGGAACATGTTAGTCACAGGATATTAAATTTCAATTAGGAAGAATAAGTTCAAGAGATGTACAACATGATGACCACAGTTAATGGTAATGTGTTGTGTACTTGAAATTTACTAAGACAGTAGATTTTAAGTGTTCTAATTACAAAACATGAGAAGTATATGAGGTGATGCATATGTTAATTAGCTTGATTTAGCCATTCCATTTTACATATGTATATTTCAAAACATCATGTTGTTCATCATAAATATATACAGTTGTGTTAATAAAAAATTTAAAAGGCTAAATTTATGCAAAGATTGAAGAATGAATATGACTGAATCTGAGTGGTTAAAGGAATTTGCTTAGAAGCGTTTCTAGGTCATTGCTCAATTCATTTTTATGGCCATAGTTTTTAGTGACTTGGCTCTGTGTGGCCGCCTGTGTCAAATGAGGATCTGTGCTTTGTTATATTTTTGTTTTGTCTAGAACCGAAAAGATACTCACTGGATTGTGTATCTGGATTGGGAAGATTTCTAGTGCTTCTAGAAAGCTCTGTGACAACTATAGATCAATGCACAGTTTTCTGCTTTAAAACTTGAAATTTGAATTATAAGACAATATTACATAGAATGAAAAATCATAGTCTGGCAATCATAACAGAGTTTTCCTCTTTCCTTTGTGTGAGTGTCAGGTTTTGAGTTTTACAGGAGAACTAGGCCTTCTATTTTTGATTTAACTTTCCAACTAACATCAAACTGAGTCCATATCTGAGGGTAACTGGAATGGTGAGTGTGCAAAATATTTCTGTCTTGCATTTAAAGTTGTAACGAATTGCTATAAATCAACCTTACAAGCACTAGTTGTCATTTAATTACTATTTTTAACTTTGGTGATAAAAAAAATCTTTTGAATCTGTGCAAAGAAGACTTTCTGATACCAAAAGGGCAGCTAAAATGCTTTCTGTAATTAACTCCCACTTTGTGTGTCAATGTTCTTTAGAATATAAAGAAACAATTTTTAAAATACATGACAACAATTTGTTTAATTTGAAAGCGCACAAAAATATTTGTCCTAAGACACCAGCTATATTATATATTTTTGAATGTATATTCCAACACTTTTATTGGAAAATATAATTTCTAATTATGACCTAAATCTAACTACATGTCTGTCTTTGCTTCCTTGTTTCATGCATTCATGAGTAGTTTTAAAACAATTTTAATAAAATTTAAGAAAATGATCCCTGCTATCAAGAGTGGGGGATAGTAATGTGTTCTTGGAAATCCAGTTAACTGTACATGTGTGAATTACACACCTCACTATTACCCTTGTCCAGTCATTCATTCAATAGATATATCTTGAGACTCTACTACGTGACAAGCACTTTTCTTTTCCATGTGCTGGGGATACAGTGCTAAAGAAAGCAGGTATCATCTTTGCATAGTAGGTCATGCTTATAATTCCAGAGCTTTGGGAGGCCTATGTGAGAGGATTTCTTGAGGCCAAGAATTCAAGACCAGCCTGGGCAACATAAAGAGAGCCTGTCTCTATAAATAAAAGTAAGGAAATCAGCTAGGCATGGTGGTGCATGTCTATAGTACTAGCTGCTCGGGAGGCTGAGGTGGGAACATTGCTTGAGCCTAGAAATTTGAGCTTAAGGTGAGCTATGATTGCACCACTGCACTCTGGCGTGGGTGAGAGAATAAAATCCAATAGTGAAAAAAAAAAGAAAAGAAAGGAAATGAGAGGACAGGGGATGGGGGAGGGGAGGGGAACGGAGGGAAGGAGAGAGGAGGAGAGGAGAAGAGAGGAGAGGAGAGGCGAGGAGAGGAGAGGAGAGAAGAGGAGAAGAGAGGAGAGGAAAAGAAAGAGAAAGCAGGCAAGAAGCTAAGGTCTCTGTTCTCCTGTGGGTTACATTCCATTATAAAGATAATTCTTATGCACCTATTTCATGCATTATGATAGTTTCTTAGGTGGCCACATTGATGAAATGCTTATTAATTCTCCCTTCAGAAGATATCAAGACTAGAGATAAAATAGTTTTTCCTTGAGCATAGAAACTGTCCTGTGTATTCTGTATCCATCAGTACAGTAACTGGCACAAATATTTGTCCAGTTAATGTATGTTAAATAAGTGAATGATTTGTACATATATATAGTTGCAACAGAAGATAAAGTGTTTAATCCAAGGTATAAAATAAATTTGATTGTAACTTAGAAGAGTAAATGTCACTAGTATTTTTTGAACATCTACCATGCGTCTCAGTTAATCCATAGAACAATCCTTGGGGATTTGTACTGATAAATCAATAATAAATAGGTAAAGAACAGAGATCAGAATTTAAACAACTGCTCATAAAGCCAATAAGTATCAAAATAAAGATTTATATCCACATTTGTCTGAATACCATGTTTCTATTTTTTTCCCTACACCAATATTCCTGAAACTATGTCTCAGAAAAGAGTTCCATGGTCAAACAAGCTTGGGGATTTCTGTTTAATACACTATCCTCTAGAAAACTCAGAAAGGCCATCCATACATTGAAGACATTGATCAGAAATTCTGCTGTAAAGAATTCTGTTTAGTACAGATTAGCACCATTCCCCCTAAATTTGTTAAACTATAGAGGCCTCCAGTCAACATAGTCACAGAACCTCATCTCACCACGGCTTTCAGTATGGTTTCATTTAGCACTATTTACATTGATCCATTGAATAAAAATAAGCCAAAATTTGGGAAATTCTGAAACCCCTCTGACAAAAGCTATAGTGAAATAGTTTCAGATGGAGAGATTGGGGGAACATGGCAACGTGGAATATTTGAGATGGATACTGGAACAAAGTTTGGATTTAAAAATTTAGAGAAAGGAATCAAAGACACTTCAGAAAGAGAGAACAGCATGAAGCCAAAGAGCAGAGATGAAAACACATGGAGAACTCCAGGGGAGAGTAGTTTACATACACTGAGTAACGGAATCAGTGTTGAATTAGATAGAAGACAAGATTTGTAAAGAGCTTTGAATGGCAGCTATGGAATTTGGTTCTTTGGAGCAGTGAGACTGTGAAAATTGAAAATTGGTGGTAAAATGACAATTTTTAAAATGGCATGCTTCAGGAAGATTAATTTGTCTCTATTAGTAAACAAGGACAAACTGATTTACTTTAAAGGAATTTTAATAACTTTAATTTTAATTATTATTACAAAATTATTTTTAGATCTTTGATCTTACATCAAGTCATTAATCATAAGTGTTAAGAGCAATATTCTTGGTGGCCCTCTGAAAACTGTCTGCCAGTGGAAACCAGGTATATGTATCCAGAACAATAATTACTCATCCTCATGGACTTTTGTTTTGCACTTACTCCAAATGATTTGAAAACAAGCATTAAGAGCAATCACCTCTAAGTGACTATCACTTATAACAGTTCACATACAGTATGTTCTATTGAGGATAGCTATTTATCTTAAAAGCAAATGTTTCATATTCTTAATGAAACTTTAAAAAGCAAACTATAAAGGCTCATATGTTTAAAAATTCCACTCACCCAGGACTATTATTATTGCAACTAGGTGACTGAAAACATATTCATCTAGCACACAACAACCTAGTGATTTATTGAGATAAGAAAGTAAAGTCTGCTCCGTATTTAGTGTCTGACTTTTGGCAAGTCTTAAATTCATCAAACCTTGGTTTCCCATCTTGTGAAATAAGACTAAAAATGTGTTTGTTTTGCTGGGTTGTGAGAAAAGAAATGAAATAGCAGTTATAAAAGTACTTGAAAGCCATAAATTGTTTTTAAAATGTACCGCATAATAATATCTTGAGACTAAAGGTATATTCTAATCACGAAGTTACCATTTGAAGTACTAAATAGACTTAGGAGAGGAGAAGAGCACCACTAATTGAAGATTATGTTAGGCACATACCCAGATGAGAAAGACACTATTGGTTTGGGGAATTTTAGGTAGAGGCCAGCAAGTCAAGTCTGAGTGAAGATTTCAATTGTTCAGGGCAATGCAGATTAGGCTAGGTTCTTTAGAAACAGATTTTGAACACTAGAAATGAGTTCAGGGGAGTTGCCTTTCTTGTCCTTCAGCCAAGCCACCTGGAATTTTACAAATCCTCCAGAACCCCACCATCCTGATGTGGAGATACAGTGGAGCTACCTTGACATGGAGAGTCAAAGTATTTAAGGCCTATGTATTTTGCCAACCACAATGCTGGCACAGCTCCTCTATCTGGCGTTCCTTGTATCCCTATTCAATAACACAGGTGAGGCAGGGACATTAAGCAATTGAACAGAAACTACTAAGTAGGTTAGTTCTGACTAATTTTCGACAGAATAAGCTAACCTCTATATTTAAATAAAGATGTAAAATCGATGAGTATAATCATGTCTTCTGGGGTCTTTCTTCACTTTCCAACTAGAATGTCAGCTCCCTCAGGGAGCTCTCTAGCTTCTACTCAGGGCTCTCCACAAATCAGATAGTACTCTTCCATTGTTTCAGGTTTCAGTTTTTCTATCTCTTGCAAAAACATCAAAACATGATTGTAAAGAAAATGATAATGGTACTTAGACACTATGACCTAGTATTTCACGTCAATTTGTTCAACATTTATGTTGGAAATTACCTTTTGAAAAACATTGCAAACAAAACATTTTGAAAATAATAGTTTGTTATCTAGTAAATTCCTCTTTATTTTGAGGCAGTTGGGCATATCAAAATATCAAAATCAAATATTCAGATATTTGAAAAGCCCCAGAATTAATAGAAATCCTTATTTGTGTAGCCAACCAGATGTCAAATTAAAAATGAATTTTAATTGTTTGGAGCTAAGCATTGAATCATGGTAAAAAAAACAACAAAGTATCATGGACTTCATAAGTATTTTCTTTATTCATTTATTCAAAAGGTGTTTACTGAAAATATACTGTGTACCAAGCATATTATATTCCATATCATTTAAGTCTGTGTTATGGTAAGCAGCTGTAATATTTAAACACACTCTACTCCCAAGATAGAATGGCTCAAACATGTTAGAATGGTACATCCGTTGTCATAACAATTTTAGGAAGGGGACCTTGTTCAGGGCAGCTCTTCTTGCCTTAGTTAGGAATGAATCCACATTCTGAGTATTGTTTGTAACTTCTAATGTCTTCATGTCTGTTCTACACTAGTATCACAAAGAAAAAGAAGAAAATTGATCATTTCCCACTATGAGCTCCAATTCCCTGAGATATTTATATAACTGTATACAATTTACAACTGAACAAACAGCTTCAATCATGTGCATTCATATCTCTAGGCAAAGTTTTGTTCTTCTTCCTTTCTTTTACAAATGTGTTGCTTCAAAGGACACATGCTCTAATGGATAAACAATTTCCACTAGAAGAAGAACAGGAAAGGTAGCTATTTAATATGTGCAGGTAGAGCCATGAGGTATGGATCATGGTACATAATATTTTGCAGTGATACTAACACTAATAAAGATGATGACATTTTCATGACTAGCTATGTTTTTAGGAAAGGGAAATTAATGGATAGGAATATTTATCTTGAAGGATACATACAGCATGCTGACAAACAAAACTGAGTTTCAGCATAAAAGGGATATATTACATAGAGAGTATACATACATACCTAACATCTCGGTGTGCATTTGCATGCATATTATTCATCTAGTATTTTGTTTTTACCTCCAAGTTGGAATGCATTTACTTCATATCTTATTATAAGCCCATTTGGTAACACTTCTGTCAGATTTTACTTGCATATTCACTGTTGAATAAATCAACGGTTAATAAATGTCCTTGGAAATGTGTTTAGAGATAAGTAATGAACTGCTGTTTCTGATCATTAAGTGTACATCAAGCACACATTTCTACTCTCAGAATTCTAAAAGGATGAACAGCAATGACTTACTATATATAATCATGGAAAAAAGGGAAATAGTTGTAGAGAAAACATGTAAAAGGAGCCTAGTATATTACTCTTAAAAGGATACAAGATAGATCAAAATAAATGTTATTACAAGTGTTCAAAAATTTCTCCTGCAAAGGAAATAATAAATAAAGATGGAGAGCCAGCTGGGCATGGTGACTCACACCTGTAATCTCAGCACTTTGGGAAGCTGAGGAAAGTGGATCACCTAACAGGAGTTCGAGACCAGCCTGATCAACATGGCGAAACCCCATCTCTAATAAAAAATAGAAAAATAGCTGGACACGGTGGGAGGGGCCTATAACCCCAGCTACTCAGGAGGCTGAGGCCGGAGAATCGCTTGAACCCGGGAGGCAGAGATTGCAGTGAGCCAAGATTGTGCTATTACACTCCAGCCCGGGAGACAGAGCAAGACTCTGTCTCAAAAAAAAAAAAAAAAGATGGAGAGTCAACCTTTTCATCAAAAGTATTTTTTGTTACAAAGCCAGGGACTTGGAGTGTGGGCCCAGCCCCACAGCATGCAAAACCATGAGGCACTCAGGATTCTAAGCCTAGCATGCCCACCCTCATAGGCGCTTCAGGAGCTGACCGCAGGCCCACTTATAATTTGTGGCAAGATGGTCTGATGAACAGCCTGGGAGGACAGCAGAGGTGAAAATACAGATCAAGAGCAGATAAAAATATGTTCACCTTGAAAAATACAAACAAGGCTTTTAGGTGATAATGTACAGGGATGTACTTATTGAAAAATGAGAAGAATCAACGACTGCTTGCTCACTAATAGTTTTCACAATCCCTTTTGGCTTGTGTTCCAACTTCTGCCCATAATCTAGTATCTGCACACTTCTTACATTTCCACTTAATAATAGAGATTTTTATCCTCTGTACATATCTTAGAAATGTCAACTTATCCCAGCTAAAAGTTTCTTGGTATTCAGCTGGTGTTTTAAAAGGTCTATCACGTAGGAGCTCCTTTAGCAATACTTTGAGGTATCATCCCTATTAAAAGTGAAGAGTGATCTGAGGTCCTAAGAAGAAAAATAACGACACAGAATGGCTGTTATTTTATATGTTCCCGATGGAAATCTCACTGCTTAGAAAGAAAGAAAAAAAAAAAAATAACACATATGCCAAAAGGAAAGAAAAAAAAGAGCAAAAATAAAATTTAGAAGGTAAAAGGAACCACATAAAATCTTGCCAAAGGTTCGTGTTTTACATAAAGCAGCAGTTGGGACTTCACAAAGGAAATCTCTGCACTTTTTATTTCTGGTTCAGAGGATTTACATGCTCTTTCTAATGATCTCGGCCTTCAGCACTGGGTAATGTCTCCCAGTCCCCAGCTTAGTGCTCATGCAAAATTGAAGCACTTTGGAGGCAGTTTAGTAGCTGCAGATGAATCTCAATGTGCAGAAAAAGGCATAATGGCTGTTTAGCACTTGCTAGGAGAAGCTGAGGAAATCAGGGGGAAAAATCTATTGAACTCCAGCCATCTGGGAAGCCAACTGAGAGTGGCTGCATTAACAACGTGTTTACATTCCCATTGTGTTCCTAGGCCAAGCAAAAATAAGTGTGTGTGTGTGCACGTGCATGCGCACGTGTATATGTGCATGTGTAAAGGAAATTATAAAGTGAACCTCTTTTGTTGTATTGGCTATTTTGGGTTGGCTTTGGCAACAACGTGAAGAAAGAACTTGTATGAGAAATGTGGCTATGAGCATGAGTGCAGGGGCTGGCAAGGATGCTGTGAGCAGGAGGAAAATGAGTGCAATGCAGAGCCTGGCTGAGCAGTTCTCTTCCTGTCTCTGGCCCTGAGTACAAGGCAGCAGACTGTGGGGAGGCCTCAGAAACCTGATAAAGAACACTAGGGAATGCTTTCATTGCCTGTTCCATTTATAGTTACCTTAGAATTACCAAACAAATGAGGGGAAACAGCCAGGTGAGTAAGTGCCTTTACTTTCAACCCCCATCTCTCCTACTGGCTGTCTCCACCATTGCTTCCCTTCTGCACTGTCACATCAAGTGACTTTTTCTTGACAAATAAATGCTTGGTGACTATAGTGGGCTGAATGCTAAATGGTATCCCCCAAAAGATATGTCTATGTCAGAATCCCTGGAACCTGTGAATCTTACCTTGTTTGGCAAAAAGGTCTTTGCAGAAGTCATTAGTTCAAGATTTTGGGATAAGGAGAATAGCCTGAATTATCCAGGTGAGCCTGGAATCCAATCACAAGAGTCCTTATAAGGGACACAGAGAAGAAAAAGGTGACGTGTAGGTGGAGGCTGATTGCAGTGACGGAGCTGCAAGCCCAGGGGTGCCAGGGCAGCCACCAGAAACTGGAAGATACAAAGAACAGATTTCCCCCTAGAGGTCCCCAAGGAGGGCAGCTCTGCTAGATTTCAGAATTCTAGCCTCCAGAACTGTGAGAAAATACATTTCTGTTGTTTTAAGCCTAGAAGACAAATGCCGTGACTAAGGGCATTTGCTGTCTGTCTCCACCTTCAAAGCCTGGATGCAAAAATCTGACAGAGCAAAAAGGTGAGAAAAAACTGTCTGCCATGTGGTGTTTTTCTGGTTTCACAAATGCCCCCAGAATGGGTGTGGAGAGGCAGCCTCTTAGTCACAGAGGTCACTTCATACAGAGGGCATCATTGTCCAGGGTCATCCACAGTGTAGCTGTTAAAAGAGGCATGCCATTCACTCCCTGCCAGTCCTGGACTTGCCTTGTACAGAACATTCCCCTGGGTCTTTCCAGTGAAATTTTAATTCACTTAAGCCTGAGAGTTCCCCCCACATCCCTCAGGAGGCTGCTATCCTTCTGTTTTAGCAGTTTAATAGGCACAGACAGGGGAAAGGATATTGGAGAAAGCAGGAGCTCTAACCATGTAACTCTATACCATAGAACTACCCAGGGGTTTCCTGAATTTATTCTCAGAGTGAGAGGAAAACCTGAGCAAAGCACAAAGCATACTCCTTTTCCCCCATCTCTCTTTTCCCTCTTCTCTTTTGCTCCCTCTAGATTGGGATATCCTTAAGTGCAGTAATCAAGTCTTGGTTATGTCTCTACAGCATCAAGTATCTAGGTCATGGATTTGGAACAGAACATCTATGTACTCCCTCTCTGCCACACTTTTACAATAAATAGCATCTCTCTTGTGCCCTGGTTTTCCAGCCTGGTTGTACATTAGCATTACTAGAGAGCTTAAAACAAACAGATGGAGGAAAAGCTATGACCTGTTCCCAATTAAATTATTATCTCTGGGGCTGGGGCCAGGACCTAGGTGTTTTCAAAAATCCCCCCTGGTAACTGTCAAGTGCAGCCAGGGTTGACAGTGGCTGCCCTAATAGGTCCTTGAGGCTTTTGCCTTCATGTTCTGGAAACTTTCTTCCAGAACACAAGTTTTATAATCAGGTTAAACCTTTGATGAAATTAGGAATGAGTCCAAGGCTCCCTCATCTGAATTGCTTTTCATTGCAAGATACTGTACTCACTATATGCTGTGCTTACTTTTTTTTGCCAGACACTGAAAGTTGGTTAATGGTAGCTCTCGTGTTATATGGGCTGGTTTTTAAATCTCCAAAAGGTGCTATTTAGGATCTGGCGGCAAGAATGGATGTTTCAACAGGCTTCCCCAGGACTGGTCTGAGACTCACTGGCTGAGGGATGACTCAGGACTGATGGAAAATACAGAAAAGACAACAGGATCCAGAGCTAGTTATGGTGTCCTCCCTATTCAAGGGTTTGCATTCAATTATTCATCGCTTGTAGAAATTTTTCACTGAAAAGTCCTCTATTTTGTTTCCAAAGATGCCAAAAAAAAAAAAAAAAAAAGACGAGATGAGGAGAGAGAAATAGCATCAAGATTTTGACCAAATTATTGAGAGAATAATGGGTACTAAGATTTAGTGATACAGAAACAAATAGAACAGAAAAATAGCCTGGGTCATCATCTTATAATTATCAACCAGTTTACTTATATTTAGCACAATGAGTTCAGACTCCCCACAGTATTTAAAATTTAAGACAAAAGCTATGCTCTTTTGGAAGTGGACCCTGTCTTCTAAGCTAAATTGTTTCTTGAACTTCCTTTAAAATGATGCTTAATCTGTTTTATATGACAACCCCAAACTCTTTTAAACATGTTTCTTTTCATGAAAATAAAGTAAAAGATGGCTCAAAACTGTAATCCCAGCGCCTTGGGAAGCTGAGGTGGGTGTGTTGCCTGAGGTCAGGAGTTTGAGGCCAGCCTGGCGAACATGGAAAAACCTCACCTCTACTAAAACTTCCAAAATTAACTGGGTGTGGTGGTGGGTGCCTGTTATCCCACCTACTTGGGAGGCTGAGGCAGGAGGATTGCTTGAACCTGGGAGGCAGAAGTTGCAGTGAACCAAGATCATGCCATTGTACTCCAGCCTCAGTGACAAGAGAGAAATTCCATCTCAAAAAAAAAAAAAGGAAAAAAAGAAAATAAAGTAAAAGAGACTCTTCTTAAACTCTTCACATACTTTAGCCAAAGGTAAGATTACAAAGTACAATATAGCTTTTAACAACTGTGCTGTTCTTACTTTGAAGAGGGCATATTAAACCTCAGGCCACGGCATATGTATGGTTGCTGAGCATGTGACAAAATTGCTATAGCAACACAATCACTAGTTTTGTTCCTGAAATGCCCTGTTTAGGTAGCATGCTATCTAGATAAAGAATGGTCCTTGGACTCCTATTTCTTATTGTAGCCTCTGTGTGCGCCTGAGTGTGGACAGGTTTTGATCTTTTCTATTCTGAATTTGGAAAAAGAAACACACACAAATATGTGTGTCTGTACTTACATATCTACTTATAAGCATATTCTTGATTAAATTGTATTAATCAGTGCTTTCATCTTCGCCGTGGAAAGGAAGAGGAGTTATGTATTACAAGTAAGCTTGCCTGAAGTGTTAATTGGCAGGGGAGAATTCCATTGTGTTTATTACATTAAACACTCTCACTGTATATAATTTTAGAAAATTTCTGTTTTCCCCTAACAAAACACAACTTGTTAAAATTGCATTGAAAGGTGTAATGTTTTCTCATCTTTACTTTGCAATCATGTTCTAGGGCATATCTGTGCAATGAATATATGCTATTAACATTTTCTATACAGTATGAAATTCAAACATTAAAAATCTTCCCCATGGGATATCATTAAATTAAAATTACATAGTTCTGCAAATAGCATATAGTCGGGGTGTTCTGGAGTACATATAGGTGCTATTTCGAGGATCTAGTGGCACGGTCTATAATACTGATATTTGCAAGTATCGGAATTACCAAAAATGAACAAATAGCAATAACAATAAAAAGTTAATGACAAAATAGATTAGAAACAAAAATGATCTAAATGTGTAGCCTTAAAACTTTCAAGTACTCTCTTCTTTTTGTAAATTAGGAAAAGAATGAAAACCAAACGGTTTATACACAGAAGGTGAACTCAAATAACTCAGCTAGCAGAGATCCATCTGTGTGATATAATGGAAGGAACAGCAACCATACTCAGGTTCTAGAACTCTGATCTAACCATGTTTTTGTAATTGCAGTTGACTTTATGTTGGCCATGTTAGCTCAGGTGTTTAAAGACAAAGTCAACGTGAAATCAGGATGAATCAATTGTGAACACTAATAAATGAAAAGTAAGCTGAACAATACAGTTCAGTATCCCATGGGGAAGATTTTTAATGTGTGAATCTTCAAACTGCATAGAAAATTTTAATAGCATATATTTATTGCACAGATATAGCTTAGGACATGATTACGAAGCAGAGGTGAGAAAACATGACATACTTCAATCCAGGACAATTGATATTCTGTTATGACTAACCAGCAACTACTATCTTATGAAGTGATCAGATTACCTCAGTGAAAGGGCTTTCATGTACTACATGGGTCCTTATCAATTTTCTATTTTTATTTACTCAGCCCTGGGGCCAACCTCATACCGAAAAGAAAAATTGTTAGTTTCTGGTATTGAAATAAGCACCTCTGAGAAAGAAATCAAATAAATAATTGATTCATATTCCAGAACCATTTTTCTTCATTGGCAGACAACTATATTACAGATATAAAGCTCTATTCTTGCAAAGTCAATACTCCCACTGCCTTAAATAACAGATTATAGAATGAGGATCAAATAGAGTTTTCAAATTTTATGCATCATTTACCAAAATTTAAGCAAAACCCACATAACTTCCTTTTGAAATTGTTCACTCTGTTAATAAGAACTGAGTTTAAAATGATTACATGGAGAATAACAATTGGTGTGATACATATATTTATTGTATAAAGTAACTCTTCTTACAGAAGATTAAGCTATCTTTATGTATTACTCAAATTATCTATTCATGAAATATTCCAAATAAACACTGTTGGTCTGTTTCACTAAATTTCAGTTACACAAGTTTAGTAAGATGAGTAGCTATAATCTCAGAAAATAAACTGTCAGTGGTCATTGACTCTGCTTAGTGCCTTGTTATAAACTACAGGAAAGAAAAATCTTTACAAAATATAAACCATATCATCATTCCTATCTAGTTGAAGAGACAGAGATTACATATATTATATATACATGCACATCTATTAATATATGTATACATAAAAATAACTTTCATAAATAACACATGATATTGAATATAAGACTGTGATTTTTACACTTCAAAAATGGTTGAATATTGGTCAGGCACAGTGGCTCATGCCTATAATCCCAGCACTTTGGGAGGCTGAGGTGGGTAGATCACCTCAGGATGGAGTTCGAGACCAGCCTGGCCAACACAGTAAAACCCCTTCTTACCAAAGATACAAAAATTAGCTAGGCATGGCAGCAGGGGTCCATAATCCCAGCTACCCATGAAAAAAAAAAAAAGGTTGAATGTTGAATACTGATAATTTCATATAGATTATAATATTTCCACAATTACTATGAGTGTAATGAAAATAGAAGTACAAATAACAGAAATGAGGACTTATTTACCTGTGACTTAGGTTTTTATAGGAAGATGCATTTACAGTATTGCATTTGAGATACTTCTTTAAGAATTAATAAGATGTTCACAGAGGTGGAGTGAAGATAGGCATGGTATAAAGGATAATTATTCAAAACATATTTATTGAGCCCCTACTAAGTACCCACCACCATGTTAAGCAGGAGCAGGAACAGTAAAAAAAGACATACGTGACCCCGGATTTCATGGCGCTTTCTCTTCAGCTATAATGTTTAGACCTAAGAGGGGAGAGACTTGGGGAAAGAGATGTGATAATTGTGTTTTTCAAGTTATCTAAGACTAGCAATAAAAGGACAGAATGTAAACAAATTATTTTTTGAGGTTCCACGTGATATAAGTAGGTCCACAAAGTCAAGATAATAAGAAGTTAGTTTCACTCAATTTAATGAAGAGCATGCCAACAATGAGTTAAGTTGAATGAAATGACTGCCACAGTTCTCAAAACTTAATGTTTCTATGATTATAATGCTCAAAAGTGTAAAGAAAAGAGTATGCATCACTTGATACAATTTATACACATCTCCCATAATTCTCCTTTGAAAATGTGTGAGTGGCATTTCCTAAATCATCTCCTGGGGTGACATTAAGGTCTGATGATATTTCAATAGAGACTCTGTGACAAAGATTACAGTCAACAAATAGTAAAGAAGGTTTTCCCACTACAGACCTTTCCTAAGACTTTCACATGCTAAAACAGAGGCCCCCAATCCCCAGGCCATGGACTAGTACTGGAACTTGGCCACACAGCAGGAGGTGTGCAGTAGGTCAGGGAGCATTATCGCCTGAGCTCCACCTCCTGTCATGTCAGGGGCAGCATTAGAATATCATAGGAGTGCAAACCCTATCATGAACTGCACATGCAAGGGATATAGGCTGCATGCGCCTTATGAGAATCTAATGCCTGATGATCTGTCACTGTCTCTCATCACCCCCAGATGGGACTGTTGCAGAAAAACAAGCTCAGGGCCCCCACTGATTCTACATTATGGTGAGTTGTATAATTATCTCATTATGTATTACAGAGTAATAATAATAGAAATAAGGTGTACAATAAGTGTAATGTACTTGAGCCATCCCCCTCCCAGTTTGTGGAAAAACTATTTTCCATTAAAACAGTCCCTCATGGCAAAAAGGTCAGAGACTGTTATGCTAATATACATTTGCTATGGTATCAATATTCATATACCCTAAAATTTGTATGTTGAAATGTTAACACCTTAGGTGATAGCATTAGGAGGTGGGGCCTCTGGAAGGTGACTAGGCCGTGGGGGCAATTGTCACAAAAAATGGCTTACTGCTTCATTAAAAGAGGCAAGAGAGGCACCCTTTGCCTTTTCTGCCATGTGAGGACACAGCAAGAAGGCATCATCTAGGATGAAGCAGGCCCTCATCACACAACTAATCTGCTGGATCTCAAACTTCCCAGCCTCCAAATCTGTGAGAAATGAATTTCTGTTCTTTATAAACTACCCAGGCTGTGGTATTTTGCTACAGCAGCCCAAATGGATTAAGATGACTTCATACTTTCTCCAAAAGGGGAAGATAATTACTGCAGTGTTTCTTAAATTGACTGCCAAGCTTTTGTTTTCTTGTTTTCCAAAATAACACCTATTAAAGAACTTATAAGACACTGGTGGTTTGTTGAACACAGTTTAAGAGGAAAAACCATATCAGCTTACTATACAAGGCATGTGGTAAAGGTGAAACTGTGGGACAAGGCTAGAAAGTTTGATTAGGAGCCAATTATACTGAAGACTTTGAAGATAAGATCAAGGAGAATATGCTTTATTCCATGGACAAAGGGAAGCCATTATGTATTTTTAAGAAGGGGAAGGACAACCACTTGGAAAAACCATTTGAACATTTGTCTTTTAGGCCTATAACTACTTGTAAAATAAACTGCTGGGGAAAACAAGGCCAAAATAATGAAGATGTAGGTGGCTATTTAGATAATAAAAGAGTATTCAAGAGTAGAAGGGGAGCAGAAACAAGATGTAATAACAGAAGAGTGATTTGAAAATAAATTGGCAATACTTAATAATCATTTCCTTGTTGGAGTGAAGGATGAAGCTGATATTTTAATTTTGGGCACCTGGTTGGAAAGAAGAGGTATCTGAAATAGGAATACAAAAGGAGGAAGATTTTCAATGTTGCCACTCCTGCGACAAACAGGGACTTGAATGAGCACAGTATACTTGTGAAAGCTCTAAGCTGAGGTTTTAAGTAGAAGCAATTCACTTAAATGTATGCCCAATTATAGCTTATATTTATCAATTCTTTTTGTTTTCTATTAAGGCTCACTGTTTGCTAATTGGCCCAATAGAAAAGGCCTTCAAGAATGAAAAACCAGACCCTAAGCACTAGCTTATGCTATTACATTAAAAAAATCACAAAGGCCTACATCTGGAAAACCTGATACAAGGCAAGGAAGGCAAATAAAAACATGAAAGACACACATGCAACTGACACTCTGAGGCAGCCCTTGTTTTCCTGGGAAAAGAAATAATTGTACTGCATAGCTCTTTTTTAGGCTAACAGTTTTATGTTCAGCAGAAACAGCAAAATTTAGGGAGACACTAGGCATAGGGCCAAGAGCAAAGGTTTTGGAAGCAGACAGCTCTGGGTTCATATCCTGGCTGTGTCACTTCCTTATTTTGTGATTTGGGGCAAGTTTGTTTCTTTATCCTGCTGATCCTCAGATTCCTAATTTACCAAAGGAGAATCTTAGAAATTATCTCATAAGACTCTTGTGTTGATTAAAGAACAGAATACACATAAGGTGTTCAGTATAAGGGCTGGAAGTTTGTTTTATTTTTGTTGTGTTGATTTTACTGATACTTTCTGCTCACTTGAGAATAATTAAAGATGAAAAAGAAAAATCTCAGAGATTATTAAAATCTCAAAACAACCTTGGTTTTTGAAATTCCCTTGCTTCTTCACGGAGGAAAAATATTTGCTTTTAGATGGTAGATCTTAGGTACCATGGAAACAAGAGTTGAAAAGACATCAAGTAAATAGAAAGTGAACAGCTGAGCCTGAATTTTTCTTAAAAATGTAACCACAAAATATTGAGTAGATCATGATTTCTATGGAATTTTGAAGGCAACATAGGTATGTATTACTATATTACCAAATCAAGAGCTTTCAAATATTGAAAATTTCTAAACTATCTCATATGCTACTTTCCACTTTTCTATTTCTTATATTACATACATGCAAGAAATGCAAATGTGGTTAAAATGATAGAAAAGCAGAGTAGAGGTAATGAATGATCTTCAATCAGTACATTTTGTTACGATCAATGGATAGATACACTCAGTGAGTATAAATCATTATTTGCTTCCTATTTAATTATTTCATAATTTAAAAGAAAATGAGTTGGAGAAGAATTTTTTGTTTTATTTCAGTTTTATCATCTTGTAGTTTTTTAATATGCAGCTACCTTTGATAGATATTTTATTGAATGTAGTCAACTTTTCACTAAATATCCTTCTAAATATTATTATAAGGCAGAGGTATGTATAAAAACAACTTGTTTGCAATGACTTTTCTCTGTCTTATCAGATGATAACCAGGTCTGATTTTTTAAAATACTAAGAAAATTTACCTGACTTGAAATACATTTCAAGACTTAATGTATTCTAACAGTTCTTGCTATTAAGAACCACTAAGTCTCCAGCAATGCTACAGTCAGACTCCATTAAGCAGAGAGTTTAGAACCAAAGTTGCAGGGTGAATTTAGCTTCAGGGAAAACCCTCAATCCACCACTCCAAAAAACAATGCCTTTATTTCAGTTGCATGCACAATATTTCTGATCTCACAGGAAAGCAAAAAGCTTTAACATAAAAAGCCTACAAATTTCTCCACCAATATCTGTCTATATTGGGGATTTATGATAGCAGGCAAAGAGAGGCAATAAAGTGTTATGGGCTTTTTTTTTTCAGGTTTCATTATTTATTATGAAAATAGCGCCTTCACAGGATTGAAAAAAAGCTCAAACAATAAAAGTCTCTTTATCATCTCAGACTCTAAGCTGTCAACTGCTAGTTATGTTTCTCGAGAATAATTCCAATGCACATACGAATGTACATGCATCCTTTTTCCTTATACATGGAAGCATATCACACACAATGTTCTCTGTTTTGGCTTTCATGCTAAATTTTATCTCAGAGAGTTTTCTATAGCTTCATATGTGGAGCAACCTCACTGTGTTAAAATGTATTACGGCCAGGCATGGTGGGCCTCACCACTGTAGATGCAGTAATATGGATAGGAGGCAGGACCTACTGAGAAGAAGAGGGCTGTTCCCCAGCAAAGGCCCCACCCTCAAGCCTGGAAACTGCAGCCCCCTGTTTTCTGCCCAAATGTTACATTTTGAGCCTGCCCTGCCCGCCATCCTGTGCCCATATAAGCCCTCTGGCAGAGAGACAAGCAGCTGAATGTTGAGAGAAGCAACTGAGCATCAGACTACAAATAGATGCAGCGTAACTTCTGACTGCAGGACTTTGGAGAGGAGCCCAGCTCCAAAGGGCAAGATCACCTTCCTCCCATACCATCCTCTTTGAAGCTCCCCTTCCCCTGAGAGCCACTTCCGATGCTTAATAAAATCCTTGGCATTCATCACCTTTCAAACTGTTCATGTGACCTGATTCTTCCTTAAAACTAGAAAAGAATTCGGGACACACTGGGTTTGGGAACCAGAAAAGGCTGTCACATTGACTCTTCACTGAGCTGTTAACACTTAAGCGAACTGCAGAGGCAAAGCTAAAAGGGCGTTGTTTATAATACATGCCCTCTGGGGCTCCAGAGCTCTGTCATAGGCAACTTCTGGTTGCTGCTGTGGGGCCCAGCTGGTAAAGGGATCCTTCCTACTGGAGCCGAAAGGCACTCACCCCAGCTCCTGTACCCCCTCACCTGCACGCTCCCCCTCCTGAAAAGAGTTTGAGTGCAGCTCAAAGAGTAAATGAGCCACACCCCTGCTGCAAGCAAGGGTTCAAAGGAAGTCTCCCTCCCATCTCAGGGCAATGTAGCAAGACCCCATCTCTGCAGCAAATGAAAAATTAGCCAGGCATGATGGTATTTCTGTAGTCCTATTTGGGAGGCTGAGGTGGGAGGGTCACTTGAAACCAGGAGATTGAGGCTTGCAGTGAGTTATGATCATGTCACTGCATTCCAGCCTGGGAGACAGAGGAAGAACCTGCCTCCAAAAAAAAAAAATAAATAAATAAATTTAAAAGTATCAGAGTATTCCATCCTAGGGATATACAGTCCCTAATATGCAACTGCAAGAAGGGTTCAATGGACAACCTCTGTGCACATTTGGAATTATATTTTCAGAGTGTTCCTACGTTTGTAATTACTCAGTTAAAGTTATATACTTGTCAATATTGATGATATTTTCAAATTGGCCTTCAAAAAGTTTGTATCAATTTATACACCCATCAACAAATTATGCCTTTAATCAACACTATATTTTGATCCTGATGACAGCTCCTTCCTACATTGCTGTTCCTGTATCTTGTTGTATCAACAACTCTGCTCAATTTTCTATTGGGTTGTGGATCTTTTCCTTAAATAAAGTTTAGGAGCTATTTATATATTTATAAAATTAGCCCTTTGGCTAATATATAGCCACAGACACCGTAACTAGTTTTTAAATCCGTCACTTGGTTTTGTTTGTGGTTTTCTTGCTTTGGATATTCAAATTTAATAATGCCTTTTTATAAAACTTATAGATTGTGTGTCTTAATTTAAAAGACTATGCCCACCATTGAAGCCAACCAACCAACGGCCAACTTTTTTCCTAATGATAATGCTGATGGTGGCGATGATGGTGATGATTTTAAGCCCCAACATCTAGCATTTATTGTATTTTAAAGAATGAGACAGAATTCAAGCTTTCTTTATGATTTTTCTATTTCCAACTGCCTATCTTGTTGTGTCAATTCATGTACTGAATAAACTATTTTCCTAACTGGTTGAAAAACTGATCTTTATTACATTCTAGGTAATGTAATAGGTATATTATAATACTCAAATGCCTTACGTCTTTGAGTATTTCCTGATCTCTATTTTAATCCATTAATCTGTATATTTTGTCCTCTGCTAAGTTCAATCTCTTTTGACTTCTTTTTGCATCAGATTTATAATGAGTTGGGGTTTCCTCATTACTCTACTATTTAAGAATTCTCTCAGCTATTTTCCCAAATTATTTTTAATAAAATGATGACATTACAGATTCATTTATAAATATCAGACATTTAAACATATTCGGCCTTTACATTTATGAATAATATGTCTTTCCTTTATGTAAGTCATGATATCTTTTTTGTCTCTAAGTAGGATTTTAAAATTTCCTTTATAAAATTCTGCAAAATTATTAAGTATATACCTACATGTTTTATTTTACATGGCTATTCTATATAACATCTTTTATTGCATTTAAATTTGAATTGGCTGTCTGTATCTAGGAAAGTTAGTTTGTCATACAGAGTTTCTATCAGCTATTTTCTCTATTTTCTAAATTTAGAAAATTTTTTTCTTTGAAAATTCATACTTCACAGGAGTACAAAATCACACAATTTGTCATCAATTATAATTTTCTACTTTCTCTCTTTTTTTTTTGAGACAGAGTCTCACTCTACCATTCAGGCTGGAGTGCAGTGGAGCAATCTCAGCTCACTGCAATCTCTGCCTCCCAGATTCAAGAGATTCTCCTACCTCAGCTTCCTGAGTAGTTGGGATTACAGGCACACACCACCACACCCAGCTTATTTTTGTATTTTCAGTAGACATGGGATTTCACCATGTTGGCCAGGCTGGTCTCAAACTCCTGACCTTGTGGGCCTCCCAGAGTGCTGGGATTACAGGCGTGAGCCACTGCGCCCAGCCTCTTTACTATTTTGTACTTCTTTATTACTTGTGTCGTCTAGTGGCACTGGCTAGATTAGAATAATACCAATTCATAATGGTATATATGGACATCTTTGTCATTTTAAAAAAAATTTGTAGCAATTTATGGGATATAAGTGTAATTTGTTGCATGAATAGATTTCATAGTGGTGATGTCAGGGCTTTTAGGGTATCCATCACCTGAATAACATACACTGTACCCATTAAGTAATTTTTCATCACCTACCCCCCTCTCACCCACCTACACCATTCTGAGTCTCCACTGTCTATCATTCTACACTCTACATCCCATTATTTAGCTCTCATAAGAACATGTGGCATTTATTAATACATATTTGGGTCTGAATTGCTTATTTATTAATATATATCTGGGTGTGAGTTGATAATGGCCTCAAGTTCCATCCATGTTGCTGCAAAAGACATGGTTCCATTCTTTTTTATAGATGAACAGTATTCTATTGTGTGTATTTATAACATTTTCTTTATCCGGTTTTCCACTGACAGGCACTTGGGTTGATTCCCTATCTTTGCTATTGTGAATAGAGCAAGAAAAACATTTAAGTGTAGGTGTCTTTTTGATGTGATGATTTCTTTTCCTTTGGGTAGATGCCAAGTAGTGGGATTGCTGGATTAAATGGTTTTCTATTTTTAGTTCTTTGAGAAACCTCCATAGAGATTGATGTAATGTACATTCCCACCGAGTTTTTCCTAACATTAAAGGTAATACTTACATGAGTCTCGTATGTCAGTCTTTGGCCGCATACTGGCTTTCTTGTAAAATTTTGGACAGAAATGGAAGCTCCCAATAAAGCCATATTGTATTTCACTCCATTCCTGAATCTCAGGAGAACTGGGAAAGTATGGAATTTCCCAAATCTTCCCTTAGTTCTCATCTATCTCTCTGAATTTGAATGGAAACATGCAAACTATTTTAGTTTACAGTTAATTTAAAAGGTAGTCTGGCGCGGTGGCTCACGCCTGTAATCCCAGCACTTTGGGAGGCCGAGACGGGTGGATCACGAGGTCAAGAGATTGAGACCATCCAGGTCAACATGGTGAAACCCCGTCTCTACTAAAAATACAAAAAATTAGCTGGGCATGGTGGCGCGGGCCTGTAATCCCAGCTACTCGGGAGGCTGAGGCAGGAGAATTGCCTGAGCCCAGGAGGCGGAGGTTGCGGTGAGCCGAGATTGCGCCGAGCCGAGATTGCGCCATTGCACTCCAGCCTGGGTAACAAGAGCGAAACTCCGTCTCAAAAAAAAAAAAAAAAAAAAAAAAAAAGGTAGTCTTAATCATTGTTGTCTGTAATAATAATTTTGTATAGAATTATAAAAAATAAGGGTTTCACAGAAAGGAAATCTCTCTATATATATGTGTATGTGTGTGTGGGTGTGTTACCAACATAGCATGAAATTGTTAGAAGCATTCAGTGTTATAATAGCTTTGTTTCTATTTATAATCTACCTATATAGGCATTTCATTATTTTTGTAAAGATAAGCCTGAATATGTCGTGATGTATTTTAGCTTTTGTGTTTTCTTTCTCTTTCCTTTGATCATTAAAGCTTACTTGTTTGAAATCTATACAAATAAATGAGCTGAAACATATAAAATTCAATCCACTTGAGATTTTGAAGACATCTGCTGGAGTTATTTTCTGAGTAATTAGACCAAGAGGTGAGACCATTCCCTGAGGTAAGCTACCCTACAACTGGATACCCAGTCATATCTGCAGTCATCAGCTTGCATTCAGTGAGCATATTGATTCATAAATTGATAAGCAATTATGTAGAGCTGCCACCTGATTTTCTAAAGACCATTTATGTTATAAAGAATATGGCCCACATGCTTTTTAAAAAGTTACCTCTTCTCAGTTCTTTCATAATCTATTCTATTTCTTTACATTCCGTCACCTCAGCTATTTATATTGTTGGAGACCTTGAAGTACAAAGGAGAGCCCTCATGTGCTGGTCTCTACTTGTCTCTGGTTAATCCAACACTTGGGCACAAATATGAATTATTTAGAATTTGGATTTTGAAAATGGGTATCCATTTTGGTACAGAGAGATATCTATGTAGGATAACAAAGATATTTAAATGCTTCAATTTTTTGTCATGCTTGATATTCTTTCGCTTGAAAATGTTAAACAATAAAGTATTAATACTTAAATATACGTCAGCATTACAAAATCATAAGTCTGGAAGAGATCTGAAAGGTCAAAGAGTTATTCTCCCTGTTGGAGAGCAAAAACACTTAAACCACCATGGAAAGATATATATGTTTCCAATTTAAAAGAACTCCAGGAAATTCCACAACCACCCTTACCCATTGTGGAGCAGAAAATTGTTATCAAGAAAGTTTCCTTTATATCTAATTTAAATCCCACAGGTTATTAGAATTCATCCTTTCTTTGCCTTTAGTATTTTATCTTTAAGGATGGTATTTACAGAGCAAGGAAGTCAGGAGTTTTAACAATGCCAATGGCAAAGCTCATCAGATTAAGACCTTCTAAGAAAGGGCATTTCTTCTGTTCATGGATCCTACACTATCACTGTTCTCAATCACCCTCAATTTGATTTTAATTTGGTTAAGAAGTTAGGATTCACTTTTGGGTGTAAGTTATGAGTATAAGATCCTTAAATGTATGACATTTGCAAATCTTTAACAAATATAAGGGCAAACTATGCACATGAATTAACATTATACAGTAATGTAAACATGTTCAATTTATCCTAGTTAAATATGCTCCCCAGATTTCAGCATATTTAGATTTATCACCCAAGTGCAACTCAAGAACATCTTTTGTGGCCGGGCGCGGTGGCTCAAGCCTGTAATCCCAGCACTTTGGGAGGCCAAGGCAGGTGGATCACAAGGTCAAGAGATGGAGACCATCCTGGCCAACATGGTGAAACCCCGTCACTACTAAAAAATACAGAAAAATTAGCGGGACATGGTAGCATGTACCTCTGGTCACAGCACCTCGAGAGGCTAAGGCAGGAGAATTGCTTGAACCCGGGAGGCAGAGGCTGCAGTGAGCCGAGATTGCGTCACTGCACTCCAGCCTGGCGCCTGGTGACAGAGTGAGACTCTGTCTCCAAAAAAAAAAAAAAAAAAAGAACATCTTTTGCTAGGGCATTTAACATTGTGAATCTATTTGTTTACATTATTTAACTTCTTAAGTATGAACCATGCTTTAATTTCATGTAGTCCAACAGGAATTGAGTCAAGATTTATTCATCACATTTTACTTTGCAGTGCATGAAACAAGATCACCAAATCTTAACCAAACCAATTGAAAACTTTTTGTCAAAGAATAACTTCCTTTCCCATTCCACTAATTGAAATAATGGTATGGCCACAGGCTAGAGTAGTGAGTAAGTGAATCTTGAACTGCAATGCAAATGCGATGGAAAACTTACCCGAAGTTTCATCTACTCTTTCATCTACTATGTGGTCCTTCTGATGAACCCACTCACTATTACACTTGAAATAGATCTGGGTGGCAGGGCTGGCTTTACAGTACAGGTTCACAGGCTTATTCTTTACAATATAAGCTTCTTCAGGCTCAATAAGGAAATGTGGCAGAGGCTCAGGTGGGTCAGAAGGAAAAGTTTCTGGAAGTTCATGAAAAAAGTCGTCATCTGCAAAACAAGAAGAAAGTGGAAAATGGTTAACACATTGGAAAAACTTGCCTTTTGCTTGCTAGTCATGTAAAAATAATGACTCATAAATGTAATAAATAAGTGATTTGAATGCCTGCTGTGTGCCAGGCAGTATATTAGATCTATTCACTGGTTGTTCAATTAAGGACATGGATTATTATTTCCATTTCTACACACAGTAAAACTCAACATCAGGGAAGATAAATAAGTTGCCCTGAGCACATAGGTAGTAAATAGCAGAACTGAAACTGGACTATATGTGTATCTCAACTAAAAACCACGATTTTCGAAATATATTACTATATTTCCCATTATAGAGTGTCACCCTTGAGAGCAGACAAAAGCAAGAGCAACTTTGTTAGAAACATTTCTTTGAAAAGCATAAGGCAAACAGATAAAGCTTGCATCCTTTGGAAGGAGCTAAGCAGAAATATTAGACACATCAATAAAGGATCTTTAGGTTCAAATTCACATCTGTTGTTATTTTCAAAAGATGTCACTGTGTGAAATATTCATTCAACTCAAAATTTAAAAACCGCTTTAGATATTCACACACTTTGAGATACATTTTAAACCTGGATTTTGCATGATTCAAATAAGACATTAATAATAAAAGTGCTTTAAAAAATAAAACCTATTATTGTGTTTTACAAAAGTCAATGTAAAGAGTCTTTTCAATACACCATAAATAAATTCAGCCTAATAATAATATTCCTATGTGGGACAGAGGAGAGCAAAACTATTATTAATTCTCCAAATTGGTTAAATACCCAAGGCAAATACATAATGTGAAAACTCTGATGTTAAAATTAAAATTTTTACAAGTTCTTTAAATGTACTTATATTCAGTAGTAAATAGAACATATGGTATTTGTTCTTAAAGACTGGTTGCTCACATGTTGCCTTGAAAGTCATTTCATTACTACTTCAGTTGTTGTCCTGTGTTAGTCATTGGTATAGTGGACATATGTCCACTAAGAAAACTGGCTTGGAACTTTTTTCATTCAAGTCATAAGACAGATGTCAAATAGTAATGGTGTCCAGTCTCTGCTAATCTGTTTTGCAGTAAAAATTGACTTCACCTGCATCACTGACAAAACTAGCATTCAAAGCTGCCCACAGCTGTAAATTTCTGACACTGAAACGTAAATGTTGTTTCCTATACCTAGATATTCTTTCTCACTTTACTTCCTTAATTTGCTTTCTTTTGGCAGGGCATCATTTCTAGTTTTTCCATTGTTGAACATCAAGGACCAAAACTGTCAGCTTACTAAAGAATAACCTTGTTTCCATCAATTTCAGCTCCTTTAGTCAATATGCAAGAACACTCAAGACTGCTTAAATAAACATAGTTCAGAAAGGCAAAGGGATGAGAAATTGAACTATTTATTGACAAATCCATCAGCACGAAACTGACGTCTTGAAGGTCTTATCCAATCTTTTCTTGCTTCTAAAGCACTTACTGTTATGAGTGATGATAGACAGTGCTAACAATCAATAAAACTCCACAAAATATGACTCAAACTCTATAGAAGGTTAGCTATTGTTTTTAATAATTATTATTCATTAAGGCAGAGGTCAACTAGATTTTATTTTTTGACTATGACTGTACACACAAAAATGTGAATATATTTAATAGCTATATTTAAGCATGCAAAGTATAAAAAATCTTTCAGCCATTGCTTCAGAAGGTAAAACTTGTCCTTTAAAAGGAATGATTGCAAGATATGGAAGTTTGTATACTACCTTACCTTATTCAATAATATAGCAAAAGTATTTATATGTTCATATGCTACAGAAAAACTTCACAGGCACTAGAAATTGATTACTCTGCCTTGACAAAACATGTATCTCATTCTTCTGATTATTTTATTGTAAACTACTGAAAAAATAATGGAAGCAAAAAAGTCACACATTTTCAAGTCAAAGCAGCTCTTTTAATTGCCGGGGGGGGGGAAGTAATAATTTAACAATATATTTAGAAAAGGTATGAGCAAACTCACTTTGTATTTCCTTAATTTTGATTTTTAAGACAACATGATCACAACAAGTAAAGAGAAATAAACCTACATCTTGGTTTGAGATTTCATACAGTATTGATTTTTCAAGGTGTTTGTTAACTCTTGAAAATGGAACTTATTAAGGAATGATTTCTATCATTAAGAATTCTTTAATTTGATAAATTCAGTATTTACTTTACATATCAGTCTAGTTTCTGCAGAACCCATCTCTTAAAGTTGATCTAAAGAGATGCCTTAGCCAGCCACAGCATATTAGTTTATTAAAATGTCCTGTAATAATCACAAAGTAAATTCAAGCCTGTGTTCTGGATGAATTCCTGACAGGTAATATGGCACATCACTTTTATTACTCAATTCAGTTGTTGAATGTGACATTAATATAGAAAATTCAAGACCTTGAGAGTAGATCTGTAAAGTGGGACAGATAGGACAAAATGCAAACAAGCTGATTATTAGTGGGCTCACTAATGTTGTAAAATCTTTCCCTTCTTCACATAAAGTCGATGACCTGGTACCTTACCTAACCACGGAAGGTGGTTCCACCATCAAGTTAAGCATACTAAAAGAACACTTTCTGTTTCTTGCTCCATACAAAACTGTCAAGTTTCAGCATTAATTCCCAGATACAGTGTTAGTTTAGGAACTGTCTTTTCATAAAATTCTATCCTATATTTTTTCTTTTCTAGAGAAAGTTTTGAAAATCAAATCAGCAGGCCAACTCTCTTCATGGGGTGGGGGGGGGGATGAAAACTTATTTAAACATCCAGCATGGCTATAGCTATATGTATTTAAAGATAAAAAGTGATAAGCTTCAAATAACATATAACCTACATAAATATTTCGCTCCTCTGTGCAATGCATTCGCCTGCACACATGTGAAGAAATGTACTTTTCAGTTTTGCAATTGGTTTTTTAAGACTATTACCAGTTTTCAAAAAACTAGAACGATACAACAAATGCTTAACACTAGAAATTAAACTCTTTGAAGGCAGGGGCTGTATTGTTTACATTTTCATTTTTCATAAGTCTAGCACAGTGTCAAGCCTATTATAGAGGTCAATAAAAATCTTATGAATGAATGAATTTTATACTAATGGCAATTTTGATCATTCCTAAGAAATTCACAAGGGATTTTACAGTTTATAGTGCTTCAGATTCACTTACAATTTTAATATGAATAGAAATACATACAAATAGGAACTGGCTACAAAATTTGTATGGCCCAATGCAGAATGAAAGTTCAGAGTCTCTGGTTAAAAATTTATTAAGAATTCTGAAATGGTGACAGCAGAACATTAAATCAAACACTGGTCCTGTATGACAGCAGAGGTCACATACCTGTGAAGCCAGCCCTGTCTATAAATGTCAATTAAATTAGCGCCCCACTTCATGAGAAGTCTGAAAAATGAAATTGTGTCTTTATTATTGGATATTCATTTTGGAACTTAGCTGGGTTTTCCCAGCTTCTTGTGGTAATCAGATAGTTTCTCAAGGAAATCATAATTATTCAGACTGAGAAACTGAGACTCATGTCAATTGTCTAAGCAAGTGCATTTGCAATGGTGTGCAAGGGAATGCGTGTGACTTCATGTGTTTGTGGCCTTCCTTTGGATATTCCCCAGTGTCCATTCAAGGTCCTAAATAAGTATTTTGGTTACCAAAATAAGTAAAAGCCCTGCCATGCTAAAATTTTGACTCATTCAGGGAATTAAAGGACTGCTGAACCCATGGGGATAAGACAGTTTGAGATTTCACCCTGAGCTGGTAGACTATTTACTGAGATCAGTACCTTACATTCAATTCTTATTACCACACTACAGAAGAAAACAACTCACAAAACAAAACAACCCCCAGCTTTCTGATATTGTTAAGGTCATGCTGCAAAACTTGAGCCTATAAAAAAATTGATTTTTTTTCTAATCAAGAAGAGCAGTGAGTATTTCCTCTTACCATTTTATTTCTTAATATAAATATCTAAGGAGTGAGATTAGGGTGATAATAGGAATTCGATCTGTAAACAGCAATGTCAGACTGTGAACTTATTTCTGGCAACAGGCCATAGGTATCCCAAATTATTACATTTTCTATAAATCTACACCCCAGCTGCTGATATTGACTGCACAGTGCTATCTGGACAAATTGACTTGATTAATTAAATTGTGAAACAAGTTTTGTACATGTAGTTCATTCAAATTAACAAAGTAAAATTTCCAGAGCTGCTGTTCTATGCACCGAATTCAGTATTAACTTAATGCTTTTTTGATTTAGACATAACGTTATTATTCATTTTACCCTCCTCCGATATTTGACTTAATTTCCCACTTTCCACTATTACTCAATACTGACATTCCAACAGTAGTACCATTTTTATCTTGATATCAATAAATCTCAGTATTTCCTTTTCTTCTGTTATCTCATATAGGCTTTTGATTTTTCATTTATATCAAAGAAGAGAAAGCTTTGCACCATGTATTATTTTTATAGACTTTCATTCCACCTAATTCTTGACAGGAAAATATTATGCTTTGAACATTAATCTAGGGAGCTTTAGGTTGCTGATTTTATTGCTATATATCAAGCCTTAATTTTCATCAACTTAATACATAAGTTTCTATATTTCTGAATCATAAGACTTAAACCATTATTGCTTATATCGTAAAATATAGGACCATTATCTCTTTGTCTGAGACTTGAAGCATATTCTTCTGAAATGGAATTTACTTTCAAATGATTCAAGAGCAATTTAAAATGAATGACTGCAAAGCTAATTTTATCTGCATTTGGCTACCCATCCATCAGAGAGATAATTCATGATATATTACTACAAAAGGCAGCTGGAATTAACTATTTGAATGAGAATCCAGCTTATTTTTAATATTTTGATTAAAATATCCTCTGCAAGACAAAGACTATGGTCTATATTTCAGTCAATATATTAATGGGTTCATCATTTAAATTCAAGTCATTGAATACATAATGCCTTAAATGTGTTGCATGACTTGGAAGTACTGAATGATTTCTAACTTCAAAACAAACTTTTTTTTTTGCTTTTAAAGAAATACTTGCCAAATGATTCTCGTACATTACTAATAATGATATAAAGCTAATTTGCTAGTTGATATCCAATTAACTCTGAAAAAGAGGCACCTTCTTCTGTCCGTTTAAGCCTTCATGATCTCTGATAATTAATCTATCCTTCTATGTGTTTTCCTGCTTACCACGTCTACCTCCCCATGTAGTCTACAGTGCTCCTAGAAGACATTTTCAAAAACCCCATTTACCTCCTTTTCAAATAATTTAATAAATGTAATGTTTTATTGCAAAAGAAAATTTTTGCATAACATAAACTGTGGTGCATGCACACAATAGAATACCACTCAAATGATCAAAAGGAATGAGCTATTAATACATGCAACAGCCTCTCCAGAGAATTGTGCTGAGTTAAAAAAGTTACATACTGTATTGACGCTTGAGGGCTCAGGAGGGTCTCTACATGCCAGTAAACCCCCAACTACAACTGGTGTCCAGATTCTTGGCACCATCACAAGAAAGAATTCAGGGATGAGTAAAGAAAAAAAAAAAGAAAAAGAAAATTTTTGCTTATCAGATTAGCTAAAAAATACCGAATGATTGATGAGGAGTTGAAGAAATGTGCAATTGCATATACTGGCTGGAGTGTAAATGGGCATCATAGAAGATATAATTTGACAATAGAAGTAAAGTTAAGTCTCTACATATCTCCAAATAAGCTATCCCAATGTGTTGGAATCCACATTACAGACAGAATGACATGAAAATGTAAATACATACGTACAAAGATGTTCACTGCCACATTATTTGTTTAAAGAATACAGGATATCTTCTGACAAAAGGCAGCTGGAATTACATTTTTGAATATGACTGAGAACAACTGGCCATCAACTGAGGAATGGTTGAATAATTTCTGAAACATCCAACCAAAAGTATCCTGTCTGGCCAGTAAAAATAAGAAAGTATTGTATGTATTGACCTAGAAGGGCAAGCAAATAAAACAAGCTTTTGGCCAGTTTGTATAGAATTATACCTTTTTTAAAAAAGAAGAAAGAAGAAAGAAAGGAAGGAAGGAAGGAACAAAGGAAGGAAAAGAAAAGAACAAGAGAGTAAGAGAAAGAAAGAAGGAAGGAAGGAGGAAAGGAGGGAGGGAGGGAAGACAGCAAGCAGAGTCAGATAGCCAAATGTAAGCCTTCACTGATTGTCTTCCAGGCAGGAACATCAAATTGACTATATACACTATAAAGCAACCTCATAGGAACCAAAAATCAGGTGAGTGATCACAGTACCTGGTTTTAACTTTATATTACTGAAAAAGGCACTGAAGAATGTAGGAAAGACAGTCTTGAATTGTTAATGTCACCACTCTCCCAACTCCCAGAAGTAATTGTGTGGTGTGGAGAGAGAATCTGTGTCCTTGGAGGGAGGGAGAGGGCAGTGATTGTGTGGCTTTTACATTAATATACACTATGGAATACTATGCAGCCATAAAAAGCAATGAGTTTGTGTCCTTTGTAGGGACATGGATGAATCTGGAAACCATCATTCTCAGCAAACTGACACAAGAACAGAAAATCAAACACTGCATGTTCTCACTCATAGGCAGGTGTTGAACAATGAGAACACGTGGACACAGCGAGGGGAGCGTCATACACTGGGGCCTGTTGGGGGAGACTAGGGGAGGGACAGCAGTGGGTAGGGAGTTGGGGAGGGATAACATGGGGAGAAATGCCAGATATAGGTGATGGGGATGGAGGCAGCAAACCACATTGCCATGTATGTACCTATACAACAATCCTGCATGTTCTTCACATGCACCCCAGAACCTAAAGTGCAAGAAAATATATTAAAACAAAAACAAAAACAAATACAGAGTACGGCCCTGTCAGCAAAAAGCAAAATGGGCCAGAATTCAGCTGGGGCCCACAGAGGGAGCATTTAAACTGTTCTAGCCAGAGGGCACTCACCCATCTTTACAATCAGAACCTGAGTTCTGTCAAGCCTTGCCACCATTGGCTAAAAGCTCTAGGGTCCTAAATAAACTTGAAAGGCAGTCTGGGCCACAAAGACTGCAATTCCTGGGCAAGTCATGGTTCTATGCCAGGCTTGGAACCAGTGGACTTGGGGAACATACTACCTAGTCAGATACCAGCGAGGGTGGCTAAGGAAGTGCTTGTGCCACCCCTCCCCCAATCAGGGGCAACACAGATGACAGCTTAGAGGAGACACTCCTTCCCACTGCTTGAGGAGAGGAGAGGGGAGAGTAATGAGCACTTTATTTTGCAACTTAGCTACCAGCTTAGCCACAGTAGGATAGGGTACCAGGCAATCCTGAGGCCCATATTCTAGGCTATAGCTACCAGATGACATTTCTAGAGACACTTAGGGCCAGAAGCAGAACTACTATCTCGAAGGGAAGGAGCATGTCCTGGCAGAATCCATCACCTGCTGACTAAAGAGACCTTGGACCCTGAATAATCAGCAGCAATACTTAGGCAGTACATGCTGTGGGTCTGGGGTGAGACTCAGAGACGTGCTGCCTTCAGGTGCCTTCAGACTGAGAACAATTCCAGCTGTAGTAGCTACTGGGAGAGACTCCTTCTGCTCAAGAAAAAGGTAGGGAAGAGTAAAAGGGAGTTTGTCTTGCACCTTAGGTACCAACTCAGTCACAGTGACACAGAGCAGCACCTGAATCCCTTGAGGTTCCCAATTCCAGGCCTTGGCTCTTGGATGGCATTTCTGAACCTGCCCTGGGCCTAAGGAGACCCACTGTCTTGAAGGAAGAGTCACCACAAGCTGACTGAAGAGCCGTTGGGTCTTAAGTGAACATGGGTGGTAGTCAGGCAGTACTTGCTGTGGGCCTGGGGTGGCAGTGGCCACGGAAAAAGGCTCCTCTGATTGTGGAAAGGAGAGGAAAGAGTGGGAGAAACTTTGTCTTGTGGCATGGGTGCCAGTTTAGCCATAGTAGAATCCAGTTCCAGGTAGATTCTTAAGGTTTCCGACTCTGGGCCTTGGCTCCTAGATATTATTTCTGGACCTGCACAGGGCTGGCAGCAACTTGCTTTTCTGAAGGGAAGAAAAAAGCCTGGCTGGTTTTGCTACTAGAGCCCTCAGGCCTTGAGAGAACATAAATGATGGGCAGTGGCTACTATGGGCCTTAGGTAAGACCGAGGCTTATGTCACTCCTCTTCAAACTCTAGGCAGCTCAGTAGACAAAGGGAAAGACTCTGCTTGTTTGTTTGGGAGAAAGTATGGGAAGAAAACAAAAGTCTCTGCCTGGCAATCTATGGAACTCTTCCAGATCTTATCCAAGACCACCAAGGTGGTTCCTCTGTAAGTCTGCAAGAGTCACAGTGTTACTGGGCTTGGGATGCCACCTAATGTACATATGGCTGCAGTGACCAAAAACTTAGATTATAACTCTTCAATACACAGACAGCAATAAACATCCACAAGTATCAAGCCTATACAAAAAGACATGACCACATCAAACAAATTAAATAAGACACCACTGGCCAGTGCTGGAGAGACAGAGATATGTGATCTTTCAGATAATTCAAAATAACTGTTTTGAGGAAGTTCAATGAAATCTAAGATAACACAGAGAAGGAATTCAGAATTCCATCAGATACATTTAGCAAAGAGACTGAAATAATTGAAAACAAGCAGCAATTCTGGAGCTGAAAGTTGCAACAGACATACTGAAGAGTACATCAGAGTCTCTTAAAAGCAGAATTAATGAAGCAGAAGAAAGAATCAGTAAGCTTGAAGTCAGGTTATTTGAAAGTACACAGTCAGAAGAGACAAATTAGAAAAGAATGAAAAAAAAATCAAGCACACCTATGACAACCAGAAAATAGCCTCAAGGGGACAAATCTAAGAGTTATTGGCCTGAAAGAAGAAGTAGAGAGAGCTATTAAGGTAATAAGTTTGTGCAAAGGGATCATAAGAGATAACTTCCCAAACCTAGAGAAAGACATCAGTATTCAAGCACAAGAAGTCTACAAAACATCAAGCAGATTTAACCCAAATAAGACTACCTCAAGACTTTTAATAATCAAACTCCCAAAGACTCAAGGATAAAGAATGGATCCTAAAAGCAGCAAGAATAAAAAAGCAACATACAATGGAGCTCTAATACATCTGGGAGCAGACTTCTCAGTGGGAGCTTTACAGGGCAGGAAAGAAGTGCCCGACACATTTAAAGCGCTGAAGGAAAAAAATCATTTTTTCCTAGAATAGTATATCAAGAGAAAATATACTTCAAATATAAAGGAGAAATAAAGACTTCCCAGACAAACAAAAGCTGAGTGATTTTATCAACACCAGACCTGTCCTACATGAAATGCAAAGAGGAGTCCTTTAATTGGAAAGAAAATGTTAATGAGCAGTAAAAAATTATCTGAAGATACAAACTGGTAATAGCAGGTACATGAAAAACACAGAATATTATAACATTATAATTGTGGTGTATAAACTACTCATATCTTGAGTAGAAAGACTAAAAGATGAACTGACCAAAAATAGTAACAACTTTTCAAGATAAATATATTACAATAAAGACTAAATAGAAACAACAAAAATTTAAAAAGTGGGGGAACAAAGGTAAAGTGTAAAGTTTTTATTAGTTTTCTGTTTGCTTGTTTATTTATGTAATCAATGCTAAGTTGTCACCTGTTTAAAATAATGGATTACAAGATATCATTTACAAACCTCATGATTACCTCAAATCAGAAATTATACACAGATATACAAAATAAAAAAAATACCCAAGAAGTTAAAAAATGTCACCTGAGAAAAAAATTCACTGAAAGGAAGACAGGGAGGAAGGAAAGAAGGAGGAGAAGATGACTGTAAAACAAACAGAAAACAAAAAACAAATCACAAATATCAAGAGTAAGTCCCAATAATCTGTTGCCTACAAGAAACACAGCTCACTATAAAGGCACACACAGACTGAAAATAAAGGAATGGATAAAGATATTCCATGCAAATGGAAACCAAAAAAGAGCAAGAACATAGACATTCAAAGGATCATTGAGGGCCACAGTGAGCAACTATATGCTAATAAACTGGAAAATGTAGAAGAAATGGATAAATGTCTAGATACATATATTCTACCAAGATTGAAACATGAGAAATCCAAGACCTGAACAGACCAATAACAAGTAAGTTCACAGATGTAATAAAAAGTCTCCCAGCAATATAACATAGATTTTTCAATACAAAAACTATATAAAGAGAGAAAGAAGGTTATTATAAAATGATCAATGGGTCAATTCAGCAAGAGGATATAACAACAGTAAATAATATGCATCCAACACTGGAGCACCCAAGTATAATATTTAAAGCACGTATTATTAGAGCTAAAGAGAGAGATAGATCCCAATACAATAAAAGCTGGAAGCTGCAACACCCTACTTTGAGCATTGCACAGATCATCCAGATGGAAAACCAACAAAGGAATGTCAAACTTAATCTGCACTATGGACCAAATGGACCCAACAGATATCTACAGAACATTTCATTCAACAGCTACAGAATGCACATTCTTCTTTTCAGCACATAAATTATTCTGAAGGATAGACCATGTGTTATGCCACAAATCAAGTCTTAAAATTCAAAAATTGAAATTTATAAGTATCTCCTCTGACCACAATGGAATAATACTAGAAATAAATAAAAAGAGAAATCTTGAAAACTATACAAATGCATGGAAATTAAACAAATATGCTCCTGAACAACCAGTTGGTCAATGAATAAATTAAAAAGTAAATTTAAAAATTTCTTGAAACAAATGATAACAGAAACACAACATACCAAAAATCTATGGGATATGACAAAAGCAGTACTAAGCAGAATTGTAGCTTTAAGTACCTACATCTGAAAAGGAGAAAAACTTCAAACAAACAACCTAACAATTCATCTTAATAAACTGGAAAATCTAGAGCAAACTAAACACAAAAGTAGCAGAAAAAAAAAGAAATAATAAAGATCAGAGCAGAAATAAAGGATATTGAAGTGAATAAAACAATAAACAAGATCAGCAAAACAGAAGTTGGTTTTTTGAAAAGACAAACAAAATGGATATACCTTTAGCCAGACTCAAAAATAGAGAATGCATAAATAAATGAGATCAGAGATGAAAAAGGAGACATTACAACTGATACCATAGACATTCAAAGGATCATTGAGGGCCACAGTAAGCAACTATATGCTAATAAACTGGAAAATGTAGAAGAAATGGATAAATGTCTAGATACATACATTCTACCAAGATTGAAACATGAGAAATCCAAGACCTGAACAGACCAATAACAAGTAAGATCACAGATGTAATAAAATGTCTCCCAGCAAAGAAAAGCAAGGACCCAATGGCTTCACAGCTATTTTCTACCAAACATTTAAAGACGAACTAATACCAATCCTCTCAAACCATTAAAAAAAAATGAAGGAGCAGGGAATACATCAAAACTTATTCTACAAGGTAAATATTACCCTGATACCCAAACCAGAAAGATATACCAAAAAAAAAAAAAAAAGCAAACTACAGGCCAATATACCTGGTGAACACTGGCACAAAAATCATCAACAAACTGCTAGCAAACTGAATTCAAGAACACATTAAAAAGATAATTCATGGCCCAGTGGGATTTATCCCAGACATTCAAGGATGGTTCAATATACACAAATCTATGTGATACATATCAAGAGAATGAAAATGCTGAAAACCCATTTGATGAAATTCAACATCCTTTCATGAGAGAAACCCTAAAACAAACTGAGTATAGAAGAAACATACTTCACCACATTAAAAGTAATATACAACAAACCCACAGCTGGTATCATACTAAATGGGAAAAATCTGTAAGCCTTTACTCTAAGATTTAGGAAACAACAAGGATGCCACTTTTTTCAGTGTTAGTCAACACAGTACTAGAAATCCTAGCTAGAGCAATCAGACAAGAAAAAGAAATAAATAAATAAAATAAAGGCATCCAAACTGGAAAGAAATCATATTATGCTTGTTTGCAGATGATATGATCATATATTTGAAAAAAACTGGACTTCACCAAAAAACTATTGGAACTAATAAACAAATTCAGTAAAGTTGCAGGATACAAGATCAACATACAAAAGTCAGTAGCATTTCTATATGCCAACAGCAAACAATCTTGAAAAAGAAATCAAGTAACTAATCTCTCTTACGGTGGCTATAGAGAAAATGCAATCCCTAGGATTTAACTAAAGAATTGAAATATCTTTAAAATAAAAACTATAAAACATTGATAGAAGAAATTGAAGAGAACATACAAAAATGGAAAGATATTCCATGTTCGTGAATTGGAAGAACCAATATTGTTAAAATGGCTATACTACCCAAAGCAATCAAGATTCAATGCAATTCCAATCAAAGTACCAATGACATTTTTCACAGAAATAGAAAAATATCCTAAAATTGATATGGAATCACAAAAGACAAAGAATAACCAAAACTCTCCTGAGCAAAAAGAACAAAACTGAATGAATCATATTACCTGACTTCAAATTATACTATAGAGCTATAGGTAAACAAAAGAGCATGGTACTGACATAAAAAACAGACACACAGACTACTGGAACAGAATAGCAAACCCAGAAACAAATTCATATACCTACAGTGAATTCATTTTTGACAAGTGTGCCAGAAATATACACTGGAGAAAGGACAGTCTCTTCAATAAATGATGTTGAGAAAACTGGATATCCATATGCAGAAGAAGGAAACTAGACCCTATCTCTCACCATATACAGAAATTGAATAAAAAATGGAGGAAAGACCTAAATCTAAGACCTCAAATTGTGGAACTGCTAAAAATAAACATTGGGGAAACCATCCAGGACATTGGGCCAGACAAGTTTTCTTGAGTAATACCTCACAAGCACAGGCCACCCATGCAAAAATGGACAAATGGGTTTACATCAAGTGAAAAAGCATCTGCACAGCAAAGAAAACAATCAGCAAAGTGAAGGGACAACCCACAGAATGAGAGAAAGCATTTGCGAACTACCCATCTGACAAGGGACTAATAACTAGAATAGACAGGGAGCTCGAACTATACAGAAATACATTCTCATAATCTCATTGATCAGCAAAAGATTTGAAAAGACATTTTTCAAAAGAAGACACACACATGGCAAGCAGGTATATGAAAAGGTGCTCAGCATCGTTGATCATTATAGAAATGCAAATCAAAATTACAATGAAATGTCATCTCACTCTAGTTAAAATGACTTTTATCCAAAAGACAGGCAATAACAAATGTGGGAGAGGTTGTGGAGATAAGAGAACACTCATACACTGTCATTGAGAAGGTAAATTAGTATGACCACTCTGGAGAACAGTTTGGAGGTTCCTCAAAAAAATAAAAATAGAACTACCATACGATCCAGCAATCCCACTGCTAGGTATACCCAAAAAGGAAATCAGTATACCGAAGAAATAGTTGCACTCCCATGCTCATTATAGCACTATTCACAATTGCCAATATTTGAAAGCAACCTAAGTGTCCATCCACAGATGAATGGATAAAGAAAATGTGGTAGATATGCACGATGTGGTAGACAGACACGTTAAAATAGTCTTTTTTAAATCACTGAATAGTACTGCATTGTGTACATCTACCACATTTTCAAAGTACCCATTTGCATAGTACCTTCAATCAGGTATATGAAAAGGTGCTAAATACCACTGATCATTACAGAAATGCAAATGAAAGCTACAACCTATAAAAAAGATTTTTTTATGACTGAATGATATTTCAGCATTAAAAAAGATGGTTTTTGTCATTTGCAAAAACATGGATGGAACTGGAAGACATTAAGTGTAACAAGCCAGATACAGAAGACAAATTTCACAGGTTCACACGCATTTATGGGAGTTAAAAAGCAAAACAATCAAACTCGTGGAGAGAGAATAGAATATTGGTTAACAGAAGCTAGAAGGGTAGTGAGGGAGAGGTTGGTAGGGGGTAGAGTTAATGGGCATAAAAATATAGTTAGATAAAATGAATAAGATCTAGTGTTTGATAGCAGAACAGGGTGACTATAGTCAACAAAAATTTATAGTACATTTCAACATAACCAAAAGAGTATAATTGGATTGCTTGTAACACAGAGGGAGTATGAACGCTTGAGGTGAGGAATACTCCATTTACCCTGATGTAATTATTATGCATTGTTTTTCTGCATCAATACATCTCAAATGCCCCATAAATGTATATACCTACTCTGTGCCCACAAAAACTACAAATTTTAAAAAATACAGAAAAAAGAGAAAGAGAGAGAGAAAAAGAGAGAACTGAGTGTTTAGGTAGGCTGTATCTCTCTTTCTCTCTCTCTCTCTCTCTCTCTCACACACACACACACACACAAACACACACACACATTACAAGAAGTATAAGGTAAAACCTAGAATCTGATGCACACAAATATTCATATTCATTACTTTTGGGGAAAAGAACTGGAGGGCTTTATGGGGAACTTTAACCTTTACTTGAAACAGATTTTTCAAATCCTAGATTATGGGTGATTTCCATTTTTTCTGCGTTTTGAGCTTTTATTCAAATTAAGAGAGAAATAAACTATTCCCAAGTGCAACCTATTACTTTCACATAGAATAACCACAGTCTCTTCACTAAATTCAACCTTCCCAAAGCAGTGATACTGACTCTATAAAAAAATCACTTGATGTCTCCATTAAAAAACTGTGTTTACAGACCATGTCACTTGCAAGCATAATGTGTAATATTTGTTTAATTCTTCCCGCCTTTATCTCATTTTTCTCTTATTTTCCATTGCCCTAATATCCTCATGTCTGTGACCTCTGACTTTGAACTAACATAGTTTACTATCTTTTTCACATTTTGCTTAAAAATTAGTATTGGCTGATCACCTCCTATTTGCAGAGACTGTCTTAGCTACTATACTGGAAGTCACACTTTATGTTTAAGTGAAGTCTAGGATATCGGAAAGATTTGTTAATAAGTAGAGGGTCTTACATCGGGAGTTAAGGAAAAGTTCTACCATTTTCTTACTCCCTATTAATGATTAGAGCTACATACCCCGTACTAGTATTATGAACCTCAGGAATTTGAAGAATAAAAAAAGATTACCCATAGAAATATTGTAGAAATTAAATAATTATTGACAGACAAATAGGACAATATGAAATTGGGCTAAGCCTTACTAGCTAACTAATAAGAATGATTTATAATATAGAATAATTTAATAAAGATTGAAAATTCACTATTACAATATAGTCACATGACACATGCTATCTTTTCTGGAAAAATCTCTGTGATGGTCAGTTCTATAAGTCAACTTGGCCAGGCTCCAGTTCCCTGTTTTTCAATCAAACATTAATTTAGGTGTTTCTGTGAAGGTATTTTGTAGATGTGGTTAAGACCACAATTAGTGACCTTAAGTAAGGGAGCTTATTCTAGGTAATCTGGATGTGTCTGATTCAATCAGTTGGAAGGCCTTAAGAGCAGAGCTGAAGCTTCTCAGAGCAACACCTAGATTAGTGTTTGATTGAATAACTGGGGACTGTAGTCTGGACAGACAAATACTGTCAGATTCTCCTCCCCACAATTTCATCCCTACCATTTCTCAGAATTCTTACACATTTCTCAGATATTAGTTTAAATGCCCCTTCACCTGAAAGCCTCCCCACGCCTGGACATAAGCCTTTGCTAACTTCTCCCTCTGCTCTCTGTTCTTTCCATTATTCACATTTCTTTCCCACTAGATGGCAAGTTTAGAGGGTGAAGGGCAGTGAGTGTCTTACTCACTGCTGCATGCTGCATAACCAATGTCTACTTCAGGGTCAGGCAGTAGACCTGACTTTAGGGTTTGTTTTTTCAGTGTTTTTAATTTGCACTGTTGTTCCTAAAGAGGTTCTATAAGATAAGACAGAAGTTTATAGGAATTACTCTACTGAACAAACTCCTGAAACTTCAGAAGAAATCCTTGTATGAAATAAAACAGAAATGTGCGTGTTTAAAAATTGTTCATTTAGTGTTTGCAAGTACAGATCCAGTTCCCACATCTAAAAATTACACGTGGCCAGGTACAGTGGCTCATCCCCGTAATCCCAGGGCTTTGGGAGACAGAGGAAGGAGGATTGCTTGAGCCCAGGGGTTTGAGACTACAGTGGGCTATGACCAATGCACTGCACTCCTACCGGGGTGACAGAGCAAGGTTGTGTCTCTAAAAAAAAAAAAAAAAAAAAGTGTATCTTCTATGCAAGTGCTAATGCCATCCAGCATGAGATGTGTGGAGGCTTGGACTAAATGCATTCCTTCACTAAATAATTCAAGTTGACTCTTAAACGTGTTGTGAATGAGAAGGAAGATGATACCTCTGAATAAAGTGCCTTTTTAGCCTCTTGGCCTCATCTGACATTTGATCTGACTGCACTACTCTCCTTTTGCAAACTTCCTCCTTTTCTGGCGACTGTGCATTAGCATCTGGTGCTTCCTGTCCTACATCTTCAACCTTTCCCTTTCTTCCCTGCTGCCTGAATACAGTCAGATACTCACCAAACTTTCTCCTTTAGTTTGTCCCTTGGGCATCTCATCACAATGGCCTCAGTTATCAGATCCTGTCACATACACAACCTTCCACTCTGTCCTGCTGCTTCTTAAAACCCTTCAATGCCTTTGCATTGACCAAGAATGAAATCAGTTCCTTACCAAGGCTGAAAGTGCTCCCCCCAATCTGATTGCTGCCAGCCTCTACGTCTCATTTTCAAGACTTCTTATCTGTTGTCACCATTCTCCAGACAGACAGACTGGTGTTTGTGTCTTTGAACACACCAAACTCATTTCCACCCTGAAGCAGTCACACTTGCCCTTCACTTCTCTAGGAAGGGTATTTCCTCTTCTCATTGCTATTTAGGTTTCAGCTCAGGGTGTCCCCTGGACAAAGAGATTCTTGAACACTGTATCTCAAGTCTATTTCTCCATCCAAGAACACTTCATTCTATCTGATTATTTCTTATAACCTCTCACTTTCTCAAATTTGCTTGTTTACTAAGTTAGTTGTTTATTTTCTTTTCCTTCCCATTAAACTCCAAGCTTTATGGGATCAGAAACTTTGTCCATTTTGTTCAACACTTGACATCAGATGAACTTATCTTTCTTCTCAAACTACCTTCCCCTGTTGACTCAACTCCCCAGTCTAGACTACAGGATCATTCAAAAGCTTGAAATTCCTTCTCCCTGTCAGGTCTAATCCATTGACAATTACAGTGCATACCAGCTTTCCAATATCTCACTCATCCTCAACTCCTCTTCTCCTTTTCATCATCAGGACTCAAGGTGAGGTCCTTATCATTTTTATTTAAATTGTTACAAGAGCCTTGATACTGATTTGCCTTGCTCTAGATTTGCTTCTCTCGATTGCATTTGTACTACATCATTACATCAGCATTCCCAAATGAATGTGGAATTATAGTAGCTTCTGCTGGAAACTTTCAGCATTCCACACAACATGACCCAAAGCTTATTTAATTTCCATTTCACTTAATACCATTCCACCAAAGCCAAATTTGGCGATTCTATATTCCATAAATGTGGACTTTAAACTTTTTTCCACTTTCACCTGTTTATTCTTTACTTAATGCCTTATTCCTTATTGACTTCCAGTTCATTCAAAAATCTATTCAAAATCTTTTCAGATAAAACCATTACTTGCTCTTCAACTGTAAAAATCCTTTAATGAAATTTGGGGTCTCAATCATTTTTTACTGCAGCCAGCTCTACCATACACCAAAGTGGGTTCTAAAACTTTTCAGTTTACATGAACACATCTAAAAGTGATGATTTCTTGGAAGAACTATGAAGAAAATTAATGTCATCCACATGGATAAATTATGTATTATAATTTAAATTATCTGAATGTAATCTAACTGTATGTTAAAAATCTGCATGCATTATATATTTCGTGATTATAAATTTCATAATTAAGTATATGCAAAATGATAGACAAAGAACCTCAAGTACCTATAATCCATCTTCAAGAAATTTCAACATTGTGCCAATTTTGCTTCAAAGGAAAACTTTTATAAATATTAAGAAGTTACAAGCATGGAAAATTATATCAGAGTGTTAGGCTGAGATAGTGAAGGAGACTAACATCACCAATTTGAAAACAAGAATTAAATTCATGATATTGGAAACTATGAAAAGAAAATAGAGATATGTTGAAAATAAGAATATTTGGCTTATTTAAGAAAAGAAACCGGGCCAGGTGCAGTGGCTCAAGCCTGTAATCCCAGCAATTTGGGAGGCGGAGGTGGGTGGATCATGAGGTCAAGAGATCGAGACCATCGTGGTCAACATGGTGAAACCCTGTCTCTACTAAAAATACAAAAAAATTAGCTGGGCACGGTGGTGCGTGCCTGTAATCCCAGCTACTCAGGAGGCTGAGGCAGGAGAATTGCCTGAACCCAGGAGACGGAGGTTGCGGTGAGCCGAGATCACGCCATTGCACTCCAGCCTGGGTAACAAGAGTGAAATTCTGTCTCAAAAACAAAAAAAGAAACCTTGGTTGATGTGGTACATGTTTGTCATTGAAATTATTATGACACTAAAAATAGTTATGATCAATGATAAGACCACATGGTTTAAAGTATATTTTAACTAACCATTTAAAAACTCTAATTTGAGATTTTCTATAAAAATTAGAACTGCTTTTTAGTGACTATGGAGTGTAGAAGTTGTTACTTCAGTTTAGTTAAATGATTTGTTAATAATACACATGAAAAATATGGTAGTCTGTAAGTCCTAATGAAGTTCATGAGCACAGAAACAGAAACCTTCAAAATTATAGGATTTCCCCAAGCTAGAAATCTAAGAATTATCTTTGACTCTTTCCTCTTGCCTTATTTCCAACATAAAAACAACCAAGTCCTACACATCGTATGACCTAAGTAGTTTTTGAGTCTGTTTCTTTCTGTTTCTGATTCCACTACGATCAACATATTTTTGCCTGAACATTTCTTTTTGTTTTGTTTTTTTGTTTTTGTGAGACAGAGTCTCACTCTGTTAACCGGGCTGGAGTGCAGTGGCGCAATCTTGACTCACTGCAACCTCTACTTCCCTGGTTCTAGCAATTGCCCTGCCTCAGCCTCCTGAGTAGCTGCGAGTACAGGCATGAGCCACCACGCCTGGCTAATTATTGTGTTTTTAGTGGAGATTGAGTTTCGCCATGTTGGCCAGGCTGATCTTGAACTCCTGATATTAGGTAATCCACCTGCCTTGGCCTCCCAAAGTGCTAGGATTACAGTTGTGAGCCACTATGCTGTCTTGCCTGAACATTTTCAAAGCTTAATAACTGCTGTTGTTTGCCTCCTATCTAAAGGTAAGCTCTGACTAAGTCCCTCTTTGGTTTAAATTCCTATATCTCCTTGTTTCCTATAAGCTGAATCCAAGCTTGCCCACATAGTCTGCAGGGCCTCCACAGCTTGCTGACCACTGCAACCTCATCTTTCACCACTCCCTGCCTTGCTTTCCACATTCCAAAAATACAGATCCTGTATCATCCTCTACACAACACGCAGTTTCTACACCTTTTTCTTCAATGATTTTCTATCCTATTTTACCTAGCTCTTCCTCATCTTTTTCTTAAGAGACAGTGTTTTGCTCTGTCACCAAGGCTGGAGTGCAGTGGTACAATCATGGCTCACTGTAACCTCAAATGCCTGGACTCAAGCCATCTTCCCACCTCAGCTTCATGAGTACTTGAGACTGCAGGCATAGATCACTACACCTAGCTAATTTTTATATTTTTTGTAGAGATGGGATCTTGCTATGTTGCCCAGCATGGTCTCAAACTCCTGGGCTCAAGTGATTCTCCTGCCTTGGCTTCCCAAAGTGCAGTCTGGGATTATAGGCGTGAGTCACCATGCCCAGCTAGCATTATCTCTTTTAGGAAGTTTTCTCTGACTCTCTTTTCCTATGCCAGCTTAGAACCATTTTCTAACTCTCTCCCATCCCTATCTTCAACTTGTTAGGGGCTTATCTATATTTCTAGCGCTACCTTTTATAATCAGCTTCATAGCTAACTAGCTGCCTCTTATGCATCTTTGCATACTTGGTGCTTATTATGTTCATCGCGTTGAATTTGTGTTTTTTGAATCAATAATTGCAGAGCTGTCTGTATCTAGAAAAGAATATAGATTTTGGGTTCTTGTAGGTTAAGAATTGTGTAATTGCTATAAAAATGGGCTTTGAGTCCACAGACCTAGTAATATCAGTACTGCTGCTTCCTAGGTATGTGACTTCTGACATTTCACGTAATTTCAGTTTCTGTAGCTGTAAAATCTATAGACGTGGCAATGCAGTGACAGTGTGTGGGTTACATGATATAAGGGAATGTAAATGACTTAGCATAAAGATGACCACAAGATAAGATATTCACATATGAAAGTATTCTACTTGTCTGATTTCCTTGTTGAATATCTATTGTGGCATCAAGCTTCTCTTACTTTCCTAAATACACGTGATGTCCAGTGCTCTTTAATCCCTCCACTGGTAATGTCCTTCCTCTCCTGTGCCTGGTGAACTCCTAGTCTTCTAAGTTCACCTGAAGCCTTATCTCCTCCAGCAAGTCATTCTGGGCCCTTCTAGCATGGGGCTGCTGCCATGTCCCCTTGCTACCATTGCACCCATCACACAGCAATATGTCACGTCGATTTTTTCTGCACACCACCCCCGCCCCGCTGTGAAAGAGTTTATCTGAACAAGTTTATGTGCATTTCATTTAGGAATCTGTAGTACCCAGCCATGTTTGGTACAAAGTAAAACCGAAGATAAATAAAAGACAAAGTTTATTGAATAAATTAATGAATACACAGAGATTCCTAAAACTATGTTTCCCCCAATTTTTAAAATATAAAAGTCAATACTCTTCATTTTACCACTTTTAATAAGCAAGGCATAAGTTTTCGTGTTATTGCCTTGTTAAGACACCTTATTACTGGTTGGGTGCACACTTGTTAGTTCAGTAGTTTGTGGGACTGAGGTGGGAAGATCACTTGAGGCCAGGAGTTTGAGACCAGCCTGGGAAATACAGTAAGACCCTGTATCTACAAAAAATTTAAAAATCTGTTGGGTGTGGTGGCACCCACCTGCAGTTCCAGCTACTCAGGAGGCTGAGGCGGGAAGATCATTTGAGCCCGGGAGTCTGAAGCGGCAGTCAGTCATAAGCTATGATTGCACCACTGCACTTCAGCCTCGGTGAAAGAGCAAGACCCTGTTGCAAAGAAAGAAAAAAATATTCCTTGTTCTTCTTCATTCTTTCCTATGGTATACAAATTGTTTTTGTCTTATTTTAGTTCTCCCTCTATTAAAATTTAAGATATAATTTATAAACAAAGTTTCAGAATTTGCTCATTAAAAATCTCCCTATATAGAAATTCCAGTCACCAAAACATGTTTATTTTCAAGTACTGCTTTGGAGGCACCAGCAGGTGGTGAAAGAAACACCGAACTGTGATTTGAGGACTTGGTATTGGTTCTAGCCACATTCCTAATGATCTTTTGCCTTTTCTAAGTGTGTTTAAGTGAGCTGATGAGTAGATTCATATTCTGTAAACAAAAACCCAAGTTATGAAGACACCATACACATAAACAGCAGTTTAGAGAAAGTGAGTGTCATCTAGAAGTTTCTTAGCACTCTAGAGTCTGTGCTTCCACCATGACTGTGTGTCAGGACTGTGTAAGAGAGAAGCCTGGGTAACAAGGGGAGAGAAGAACATCCAGAGAAATGTCTCCTTTCTTTGGGCCCACTCTCACTGGCTGAGTGGCACTCACAAAACTGTAGGGTATGGAAACATGAATGAGTATTACTTGAGGTTATAGAGAACTAATTTGTTGTGTAAGTAAATACCTACAGTGAATTTTAGAGTTGGTAAAACTCTCTCATTTTATAGAAGAGGAAACCGAGGCCCAACTGGTCCGAGTGACTTTTCTGAGACTGCGTAGGTATTAAGGGGTAGACCTTCCAAGCCACTATGAAAATGTTATGGCTCTGCTATGTATTTTCTGACTATGTAAGCTCTGTGACAACATCAATCCCACTTCTAATTCATCTGGAGGTTTGTTTTCTCTTCTAAATTTTGAGCTACCCCCATGGACTATTGCTTTTTGTTTGTTTGTTGTTTTTTGTTTTGTTTTGTTTTTTAAAAGACAGGGTCTTACTCTGCAATGTAGAAGGCTCTAGTGCAGTGGCACAACCATAGCTCACTGCAGCTTCCAACTCCTGGACTCAAGTGATTCTCCCACCTCAGCCTCCTGAGTAACAGGGACAACAGGCATGTGCCATTGCACCCAGGTAATTTTTTAAATTATATTTTTGTATAGATGGGGTCTTGCTATGTTGCCCAGGCTGGTCTCAAACTCCTGGCCTCAAGCCACCCTCCTCAGCCTCCCAAAGTGCTGGGATTACAGGCATGCACCACTGCACCCTGCCTTGCATTTTTTTTTAATGCTGTTACATGTTCCTTTTTAAAAAAGTAAAATACTGGCCAGGCCTGGGGTCTCATGCCTGTAATCCTAGAACTTTGGGAGGCTGAGGCCGGAGGATCGCTTGAGCCCAGGAATTCAAGGCCAGCCTGGTCAATGTAGCAAGACCTCTGTCTCTACAAAAATTTTTTAAAAGAAAGAAATAGCCAGGTTTGGTGATGCATGCCTGTGGTCTCAGCTACTTGGGAGCCTGAGGTGGAGGGATCACTTGAGCCCAGGAAGTCAAGGCTGTCAGTGCATGACACTGCACTCCATCCTGGGTGACAGAGCAGGGCCCTGTCTCAAAACAAAACAAAAACAAAAATGACAACCACAAAAAACACTAATGGCAACATATTTTAGTAGTTAAAATTTTACAGTAAAGAAGGCAAGTGTGTGTGTGGGTGTGGATGTGTGTGTGAATACACATACAGTGGTCCAAAACATATAAATGGGATCACGCTGTACATGTTCTGTATCTTGCCTCCTGCCTTTTACAGTAAATACTGTGCCTCACTTGATCCATTACTTACAAAACTTCATGCTGTCATAAACCAACTAGGGGTCAACTGCTGACCTACTATGCTTAGTATAAGCTAACATCATGCAATATTTACAAAAAAAAAAAAACACTGCACATTTATGGCTTTGGTAATGTTTACATGGTACCAAAATATTAGTGGGTGTTTTATAACAAAAACAAAAAAGCATCACAATCGTTATTAATGTAATTTCTACCTTTAGCTTAAAGTAGACAAATTTTAGATCTATGCATGTCCTTTTTAAAATCATAGTTTCCTTGTGGCATGTGATAGAATTCATTTTTTGTAGCTTTGCAAGAAGAGTGTTAACTCCGTTGAGTGAAAGTGTTCATTATGAACCACATTTATTTTATCATTTTTGATGGAACAAATGACATTCTTTCAAAATGTATTATTTTGAAGGATAACATACCCAATATACTGAAGAAGATGGTAAGGGTATAATTCACCTTCAGCAAAGAACAGTGCTGGTTAATATTTCACATTTTCACCTCTCCTGCTCTTAGAAATCATAATACTTGACACTAGGTCACAAAATTATTAAGGCTTCAAGCGGCTACACTTCCTTCTCCACGTGAGTCCTCACTTCTCCTTCACATTTTACTCCTGCAATCCCCTCAGGCTTCTGGCCTTTTCTCTCTCCCTTTGACCCTCATAACTAATTAAATCTGGACAAGTCTTTGGTGAAAATAGTTTCCTTTAAAGTTATTCATTCAAAGTTCCCCTTAAGGCATTCTTTGTCACTGTAGCCGAGCCTGCAATCTTTACATGAAGTTGAAAGAAGGGAGCTATTTTTATAAGATAAAAAAATCTTGCAAGACCTAAATCTACTTTAAGGCCACAGATAAAGACTAGATTTTGAAATATGACAAATGCTTCAGCAGTCATGAAACTGTTATTCTGTAGAAGTCTGCAGATAAATAAAAAGTTCCAAGGACTCTGGCCATGCTTAAAGGCAGTTAAACTTTTAAGATTTAACATTATATTTGCAGGTAGTTTTATTTGAGGTCTGTAATTAAAGTCTACATCAAAAATAAAGGATTAACCAGCCAGTATAGTTGAACTCATGCTCAGTAAGTTTGTTTTGGAAATCATATTGGACTTAGGAATTAAGCAGCTAATATTCATTTATGAGGAGACAAAAGTGAAGATTGAATGAACTAAAAAATTATGTCTGTGACTATGATACTGCTTAAGTATTTTCCCTGTTGAGATAAAATAAAAACTTGCCAAGTTGACAATTACTTGCACATTGTACAACTTCCACATTGTACAACTAAACAGAAATAATGTTTTGTTTGCTTAAAAATTTAAAGGTCAGGTATGTACCTTCTTTTGTTAGTCAAAGGTGTTCAGCTCTAGGGAAAAAATAATTGGATGACATTTAATGACAATCTTCACCATCATTTGTTAAATCAGAGAAGTGTTTTCTCAGTTTAGTAATTTCTACTCATACTGTTTCTAAGAAGAGGTGAGAAAAGTTTTCTTTATGAAGCCATTTTTCCACATTATTTAATAATATTACCTTCTCAGTTTTCAGCTACCCTCTGAGATGCAGCTGATTGAACCTCTCTATGTTTTTCATATATGAAAACTTGGGTTTTGAAAGTTTGAGTATGTCCCAAGATTATCCATCTGTTTAATGGAAGAGCTAAGGAAAGGAATCTAGGTACTTCTGGCTTTATAATCCTGACTGCTTTAGACGTGACACTGCCTCCCACAATGTGAAAGCTTGGTATTGAAAATAATTTTCTAATAGCATTATGGTTAGCAACAATATTGAAAAAACTGTTTTAAAAAATAATAAATACTTAAGAAGCACTTGCAATATGCCAGGTATCCTACTAAGGACTTTGGATATTTTCCCTCATTTAATTCTCACCATAAGTAATATCATTACTGTTATTCTAAAAATTATAAAACAGGCACAGAGAAGTCAATTAACTTGTCCAAGGTTTATAAAGCTAGTAAGTAGCAAACATTCCCTTTCTGCTTAACAAATAATACATAGACTTAGAGAACCGATGAATAATAAACTCTGTGGAGTTTCCCACAGAGGTATCAACATCAATTTTATTAGTTACAGGTCTAAATGAGAAATATACAGATGTCACCTTTTCAGCAATATGTATATACATACTATATGTACTGGTCATTTTAGAGATCACAACGACATGTTCATATTATTCTTTCATTTGCATTACTTTCTAATGTATTCAACCAACCTATTTATAAAATGTTTTAAAAATTATCTGTGAATTTTAAATTACTGATTATCTGTAAGTTAAAGGAAGAAGACTTAGCAAATTATTGTCCACAATATGAAGAGAAGATAAAAGTGGCACAGGATATGTATAACCAGTTGGAGAATTGTTAACTGCTCCAAAGAATAAGAGATTGGTACTGTTAAAACTATTGTGAAATAAACAAACAGAAGATTTACAAAAAGCATACAGGGAAAGTAAAGTAGTGCAATTCAACTGTAATGTTTAGCCACCTTTCACTATTGCTCGTAGGCCAGATATCTTAAATTGCATTTTATCCATCAATAACATTCTTCTTCAGAGTATCTACAATACAAAACAATGATTATGAGCTAAGGTAAGCTGAAACAGAGGAGGGTGATTTGTGGAAAGACGGAAGCACCAAACATCTAACCCTGGCCTCTTGTGTTTCAGGAGGCAGATTTCTTTGAAAGGTATCCATTTCCTTTCTCCAAGGGCTCTGTTTTATCAAGCCTCCAAAAAAGAAATTAGAATTGACCATCTTTGGAAATATAAAGGAGGCAATGATTTGTGAAAGAAAGTAATAACAACAAGGTTTTCTCATGTTAAGGAGGCATTTTAACAGAAATGTACTCATGTCTAGAAAATATAGGTCTGTGAATATATGCAGTTATTTTTTAGGAAGGCGCCTTTTTGTCTTCCACTTCAGTAAACTTGGAAAGTAAAAACACATTCTGTGACTACAGCTAGTTCATTGACATTTGCAGCATATCATTTTCCCAAAGTTTGAGAGAGCAATGGATTGATTTCAGGGTTCACAGTGGGGCAGGATAAGACAGCACGGCTCACATGTCTTTCAGAAACAATATAAATTCATAGAGCTATTTCAAGGTTACACGAAGACGTGATAAAGTACTGGATTTGGTTACACGTTTCCTCCTGCAGGGACTATTTTATCCACTCTTCTTAGATAAGTCAGGCTGATTTGTTTTTTCCATGCTCTGTTTTTCCTCAAATCTACTTAAAGAAGCAGGTTGATTTCAGGGCAGTCCCTTTAACTCCCTCTTCCTCTGCATGAGTTCAACTCAAGTTCTCGTGAAATCATTATCCTTTTCATACCTTTGAGATGAACTGCCACACAAAGTGAATTACAAAGTAAACAAAACTAAGTTAAAATAAAATGTGGTCATCCAGGATGTACTGCTCTGCGCAGATGTGGACAAGGAATCATGCAGCATTTATGAAAGTGTCTCCTGTGCAATGCAGGCTGCCCACACACCGAATGCCTATGACTCTCTAAAATACAGTCTTTCAGGCCAAAGTGCCACTTCTCTATCACCAAAACCAGAACCACATCCAAATCAAAGCAGACAAAACCTTTCAATAGTCAAGAGTGCAGAGAAAGAAGACAGCCATTTGCACTGGATTGCTTTTGTTGAAATCACTGCCAGTAATTCAGGAAAAGCTTCTACCTACTTGTATGATCCATCAAAAAAAATCAGACTGCCTTTTTCACAAATCAGGAAATCAAGCTGAATCAAACTGAACTACAGATTCAGAAAATATTCTCAGGATTCTCATGATCAATTTACCCATTCACTCCTCATTCTTCAGTGTTCTCAGAGCACAATGCTACAGGACATATATAACATCATATATATGATATATATCTTATATATGTAATATATTTATGTATCTTACTTCTAATTACCTACAAACCTGCAACAGCCCAGGAATGAATGAAAGATAAGGTAAAAAGCATACTGGACTCTGTCAGAAGACTTACATCATCAAGACACATGTCTTCTCTGAGCCTTAGTTTCACCACCTGTTAAATGAGGAATGATGTCATGGGAATATCCTTTTTCTTTTTCTAGCATCTATTTCTTCTTGTTTTGAAAAGGAAACCTCTCCCACCCTCGCAGGTGATGTAGTTCAGTTTCCCACTCACTTCCCCTCCTGCCCATCAGGGCATTCCAATCTTCTGACCATAATTATTGGTTCATGATAAGCACATGACCCAAGGCAGTGTAAACACAATGAAATCTGAGATTTTTCTGTGATGGGAAGAAGATGATTGCTGAAAGGACTGGCTGTTAATATGATGCTGTTCATGGCCATCTTGATGTAGGATAGAAACAGCAAGCTTGCATGGAGCAACACAGAAAGGCACAGCTGAGAGGCGGGGTAAAAATGTGCTCAGGCCATCATTTAGGGCAATGGATCTGACTGTGATGGAGCAGAACAGGTCTAATTCTGGGATTTTCTGTTACACAAACCAATAAATATGTTTTTTTATCTTTTTCACTTAAACCTGCTTGACTTGGGCTTCTTTCACTTTCATCCACCAGAGTCCTCACCGTCATATCATGTGGCAACTGATCTGACATACCAACAGGAATGGTATTTTTAGAAGGTTCTTACTTGTTAAAACACAAAAGCTAAAATGCTTGGCTTTGAAAAATATATTTGCACGTTTATTCCATTCATTGAATAACTTTAAATAAAAACCCCTTTTCTATGCCATAGGCACTCTAGGGCCTGGGAATATGAAGATCAATGAAATGAAACACATTATGAAGAAGTTTATAGGCAAGTGGAAACACAAACGAGTTAAATCAGAGGATACAAAATGCAGGGGTCTCATGTTACACAACTCTAGGGGGCGCCTTTCATATTGTAGTTTATGTAAACATCACCCCCTGGAGTTACACTTAGAAACCCTAGCTACACCTCTGCCAGCTGGTGGACTGGGCCAGGGAAACACTTGCACCAGCAAGTGTTTTCAATCACCATAATGGTTCTTCCTGGCTGTTTCATTTTTTAATGAGCTGATTATTGCTCTCTATATTTGAGTTTTTAGGGGGAGTCTCTGGCAGACAGCTGGCACCACCAGCTTACCATTACACAAACCAGACACAGATCTCACTGATCTCACTTGGCTGTGCTATCGTTGTTAGTGATCAGTTGGCAGAGGCACCACTAAATCAAGTGTCTGCAAACAAAATGTCGCATCTCAGGATTACAGAGGTCTTTGGGCAGTGGGAGATTCATTGAACATCAGATTAAGTTTTTGGGAAAACAAGTGGAGCTTTTGCGACTCAGAGGTCATTTACAGCAACATAATTTCACATTGTTGCCTCAGTGATAATACTTCATTTTAAGTGGCAAAATCAAACTATAAGTAAATTAGTAGTCAAATTAAACCAGCAGCTGTGTGTTTTGATACTGATTAATATGCACTCTATCAAAGAGGCTTTGCTTGTCTCTTGTCAGTCACAAAAGAGAGAGAGAAAAAAATGTTCTTTGCTATAATGCCCCTTCTGAAACAGTGCCAAGATAGTTCATTGTTTAGCTACAAAACAAAAAACAAACAAAAACAAAAACCTCTGAGATCTTCATGGAGGTGCTGCTTTCTTCATTGGTGAAATAACAGCATCCCTTGACACCTTTGAAGAACCCCCCTGAGGCCTCAATCCAGGAGTCAAATTCAGACCTGATCACCTCTTTCCTTTGCATGGCAAGGTAACATCAGCCCTACGCTTTGGGCAATTGGCCCACCATACTTAGATGCTGAATCTTGCACTGCTGGGGGAAGCAATTAAAAACCTCATTTGAACTATACTAGGCAAACTGGATTAAGTGTGGGGGTGACATATGATAAACTTTCACATCTGCATATACCAATATACTAAGTACTGCCACTGACTGCATGTTCATGTTTAAAATGACCCTACTCAATCACTCTTGGTTCCATTTTTTGCTGCCACTCTCTCCCATGCCATGAAACTTTCTGGAGCACTCCCTGGCCTGCAGTTCAAAACTACCAGAGGTCTGAGGCTGACAGGTTTGGCTATAGCTGAGCTGGCAAAATACAACAGTACTTTCCTGGCTCAGAACATTTGACTGCCAACTGCACGAGCTGCATCTTTATGTCTGGAGATACTGAAAAGGAAACCTCTTTCTGATATAGCAATATGGTGCTAAAATGTTGATGTTAGGAGGTGCGGATACTTTCAAGAGCTATATCTCATTATTGATATGGGGACAATTTGACACAATATTCAGTATTTGGTGGAGGTAGTTTCACGTACATCTGTAAAGCATTCCACTTTATCTTCAGAACAACTGATATTTTATCCTATTGACGCTATACTTGCTTTTGAAGCTTTGATTTAGCTGCTAAAATCTTGGAACCAAATGTGTGGCACCCTGTGAAATGTATATATAATTTTACCTGCTGGTTTTACGGAGAAGGCAGGGGAGCTCAGTGACCCAGAGCACAGGCTCAAAAGCCAGGGGGCAGATGTCAAACATGCATGCCTCTTTAACTCTGTGAGTTGGAATATGTACCTTAATTTCTTTTTCATCCTAAGATATTTCTAAGGTTATTGCGAGAATTAAATGAGTATCTACATCAAAGTGTCTGCAGCAGTACCTAGCATTGACGCCATACTGGACAACCACTTCGTCATCAAAGTAGTATCATTGTTGCCTTATTTTTCTGCTCTACTAACTTTCTCAAGGATTTATTTTATTCATTGTGGTTTATGTATTTTTGTAAGCACTGTCAAATTATTTATCAAGTAAGGACACTAAACAAAACAAAACAATATAACATATTATAAATATATTTGTATTTAAATAAATAGTAAATATTATTATATTTATTTGTATGTAAAAAATATTTAGGCCAGGTGCAGTGGCTCATACCTATAATCCCAGCACTTTGGGAGTCCAAGGAAGGCAGCTCACCTGAGTTTAAGAGTTCGAGACTACTCTGGCCAACATGGCCAAACCCTGTCTCTACCAAAAATACAAAAAATTAGCTGGCATGGTGGCATGCCCCTATAGTCACAGCTACTCAGGAGGCTGAGGCAGGAGAATCTTTTGAACCCAGGAGGTGGAGGTTGTAGTGAGCTGAGATTGTGTCACTGCACTCCAGCCTGGGTGACAGAACAAGACTGTCTCAAAAAAAATAAAGAAAGAAAATATAATATATTAAAAATATTTATATAAAATATAATATATATTTTATGTTATAATTTACATATAAATATAATATAAAAATATTAAAATGTATACTATAAATATATATTTTCAAAATTAAAAATATATCACTAAAAGTACTACCCCAGTTTGCTGATACAGTTACACCCTCACTGAAAATTTTATAATTCTGTTTAAATATTTTATTTCATAATGTTATTTCTAATGGCTCATATCTATTTTAAAATCTTCTTTTCAACAGTCAAACATGTTGAAGTGCCAGTTGATCTCTATCTTTTCAAACACAGATCAATTTCTAAAATACATAGAATTAAAATGAGACATATTATACATCTTAATGCATATAGAAAAGTACTGAAAATAAACAGCATAAAAGGTAAATACAATACCAAGACCCAATTGTCTGGGATGACTGATCATTTCTAGAGATCTGAGCTCAGGCACTCGTCTACCAGGTATTATTTTCCTTGTTAACTAGGGTTTAGCTGCTACGTAAAAAGTAGTTTTCCCGCAGAACTTCTCCACTCTAAAGAATTTCCTGAGAAGTGTTTTTTCATCAAATATAAATTATAATATGCTACGTTTTTCTTCCATTTGAAGAGAAATTAAATTTGGTTCAGTGGAATATCCTACAGCAAAGTACTGCCAACCCACTATCTGGTCCTGTCACAAAGGGCCTGGAATTACCTCCTTTTTAAAAGAGAAAAGTATAAATTTATAATGTTTTAGGAAGTGAAGGCAAGATAACCATTATTTTGTATTAATAAAATGTATGTGATAGGCTGAGTGCCCTGGTGTGTGCCTGTAATCCCAGCTACTCAGAAGGCTGAGGTGGGAGAATCACTTTAGCCCAGAAGTTTGAGACAAGCCTGGGCAATGTAGTGAGACCCCCATCTCAAGAATAAAATAAAGTAAATAAAATAAAATGAAATAAAATATGTGATCCTGAAAACACTAATCAATTTACAAATTATATTTCATCTCAGATTTACTATAAGAGATGAGTCACCATATTCTTTTATCCTAAACTTCTTGAGGAACTCTAATTGCCTAGAGCATTCAACGATAATGAAGACAACACAATTAAAATCCCAATATCTTTCCTGGATGGTTTTATGTTTTGAGAAATTGCTTTACCTTCTAAAATCTTCTATTTGAATAAAAACAATCAAATACTAACCTAGCCATGACGTTTATTATAAAATGTAACAAGAAGCAGTTACTGGTAGGACCTTTGTCAACATAAAATTGCAAGTTGCAAACCTAAGTGCAAAATGATTTTCAAAGGCTGTAGTTCCAGATGACAATCCTAAGAGGTCTTCTGATGAAGTCCAGTCAAACCTAACTTTGTGTTTTATTTCTTTTTTAATTGTTAAGCTAATTTTTGTCACATTAAAACAGCAGAGCTAAAACATTGAGGCTGTTATTTCAAAATAAAAATAACTTTTCTTTATGAGGCAATACCAAAACTTTCCTGTTTTCGCCCAAGTATAATTTGCAATGCTATCAGGCTTGCTGGCAGCTGAGGAAGACAGGGATATTGTAAGCTGCTACAGAAATTTAGGAAGTCATATTTACTATAATGTCTTGCATTTGACTAGTCATTGAAGGGTTCAGGAAAAGCCTTCACAAACCAGTATCATTTTATCTTCACTAAGAACCCACAGATTAGGCAGAGCAGAGTTTATTAATCCCCATTTAACATATATATCAAGGCTCAAAAAACTTAATAACATATCCCCAAATCATACCACTGGTCACTGGTACATCAGACCTAGAATTAAAAATAAATAAATAAACAGGAGTGCAGTGGCACAATCATGGCTCATTGCAGCCTCCACTTCCTGGGCTCAGGTAATTTTCCCACCTTAGCCTCCCAAGTAGCTAGGATTACAGGTGTATACCACCACATCCAGCTAATTATTTTGTTTTCTTTTTGTTTGTTTGTTTGTTTTTTCTGTAGAGACTGGGTTTAGCCATGTTGCCCAGGCTGGTTTCAAACTCATGAGCACAAGTGATCCGCTCACCTTGGCCTCCAAAGTAGCTGGGATATGGGTGTACACCACCATGTGCAGCTAATTTTTTTGATTTTTTTTTTCTGTAAAGACTGGGTTTAGTCATGTTACCCAGGCTGGTTTCAAACTCCTGGGCTCAAGTGATCCACCCACCTTGGCCTCCCAACGTGCCGGGATTACTGCTGATATACAGTCATGAGCCACCGCACTGGTCTTCTCCTGCCCACCTTAACACTATGATTTGTTGCCACTTTATTTGATATTTTAAATATTCTACATATTACATATTTTATACTTATCCTCTAAAAATGTGATATCCTCTCCTCTAAAACCTGATTGGTAACTCCTAGACAACTGGACTATAAGAATATTATGTTACCTTGATGATAATCAAACTTTCAAACATATTATTTATCATAATAATATTAACTTATCTTTCTTTACTCTGATGTTTAAACTTTTCACATAGGCTAATTTGGGTGATTCATGTAAATTTCAGTCATTTCAAGGGGATGGTTTATGATACCTACCATACTCAGCCCATCATAGGTGCTTAAGAAATTCTTTTTGAATTGATCAGCTTCTATCTAAGGACATTATTGATCATGTCAGCAATGAAATACAAACAGTATATATGGAAAATTATTTTACATTGTCTTCCCTAGAAATGGCTGACAAATTCATTCTGATGAAAGACAGATATGGTGCAGTGAATAGATGCTTTCATAGAAGCATTAGTGGCATAAAAGTAACCCAGACACAGTCTAAATCAGCCTCTGGTGTGCTGATAGCCGGTTACCACAGTGTATGAATACCCCTTTCATGATTTAAAAACATTTTGATGTCTAAAATAACACTGTCTAGTTATCTGTGATGTATGAAATTATATCATAAACGAGTAGTTCAATTGAATACTGAGGTATTTAGAAAAGCAAATTCAATAAGCTAATAAGTCTATGTTCTCTTCCTCTGTCTACAGAAATGAGGTAAAATAACGTGCTTTTATAACATCTGTTTTTTGAAAAAATAACTATCAGTTTCAAAATGCTTTACAAATTATAGGCTTACTACTACATTTCACATCCCTTTATGGCATTGGTAAGAATTATTAGTTCATTTAAAAATGTAAATACCTGAGAAAAGAAAAACAAATAATTCCAGAAATAAAAAAGGTGAAAATGTTTCACAGAGCAATAAATTGAAAGGTAGGCTGGCTCTGGTGACAGCTGATGTATATTTAGGATGCACTTCATTAAACTCTGTGACTTTTTCAAGAGGCCACCTGTAAGCCAGTTATAACTTATAGGTTTTAAGAATGCATTATATTCCTAGCCATTACTCTTCAAATCAAGTGTTTGAGACATTCTCGAAGTCCAGGTGAGACCTAAGTCAGCATTGTCCAATGCAAATATAATACAAATCACATATGTAATTTAAAATTTGTAAGTCACCACTTAAAAAAAGTACAAAGTAACAAGTGAAGTTGATTTTAATGATATTTTATTTCACACAATATGTCCAAAATATTGTTATTGCAAAATATATTCAACATTTAATTTTATTGATGATATATTTTACATTTTTTTCTTTTTATCAAGTTTATAAAATCCTGTGTGTTTGTCTGTGTGACTGTGTTTTGAGACAAAGTCTTGCTCCGCCACCCAGGCTGGAATGCAGTTGCACAATTATAACTCACTGCAGCCTCGACCTCCACCATATCTGGCTAACTCTGGAATTTGTTTGTAGAGATGGAGTCTCACTATGTTGGCCAAACTGGTCCCAAAGTCCTGGCCTCAAGGGATCCTCCCATCTCAGCTAGCCAAAGTGCTGGGATTATAGGAATGAGCCACTGTAACCAGCCCAGTATGTATTTTTATGCATGCTTTCTGCAATCTCAATTTGAGTGCTAAATTTTTACCAGAAATACTTGAATTTGGTTTTTATTTTTATGTTTATTTTTATTTATTTATTTTTTTGAGATGGAGTTTCGCTGTTGTTACCCAGACTGGAGTGCAATGGCACGATCTTGGCTCACTGCAACCTCCGCCTTCTGGGTTCAAGCAATTCTCCTGCCTCAGCCTCCTGAGTAGCTGGGACTACAGGCGTGCACCACCATGCCCAGCTAATTTTTGTATTTTTAGTAGAGACGGGGTTTCACCATATTGACCAGGATAGTCTCGATCTCTTGACCTCGTGATCCACCCGCCTCGGCCTCCCAAAGTGCTGGGATTACAGGTGTGAGCCACCGCGCCTGGCCCTTGAATTTGGTTTTTATAAAATGTATAGTTCAAAAAGTAAGGTCAGGCATAGTGGCTCACGCCTGCAATCTCAGCCCTGGAGGGAGCTCCTTTGGGAGCCAGGGTGCGCAGATCACTTGAGATGAGGAGTTTGAGATCAGCCTGGGAAACATGATGAAGCCTCAACTCTACAAAAAATAGAAAAATTAGTCAGGTGTAGTGGCACATGACTATAGTCCCAGCTACTTGGGAGGCTGAGGTGGGAGGATGGTTTGAGCCCACGAGGCAGAGATTGCAGTGAGTTGAAATTGTGCCACTGCACTCCGGCCTGGATGACAGAATGAGATCACTATTCAAAGAAAAAGAAATGAAAGGGAAGGGGAAAGGGAAAGGGAAAGGGAAAGGGAAAGGGGAAAGAAAGAAAAGTAAAAGTAGATTAACCTATCCAAATATACCAAATGTACTGAAAAGTTTCATAATAACTGGATCCAACAGCCATTTTCAATTTAAATGAACAAGATTGTAATAGAATATTTCTCAGTCACACTAGCAATATTACAAGATATCAATGGTTTAATGTATCTAGGGCTACTATATTGCATAGCATAGATCTAAACAAAATTAAGCACCATAGAAAGTTTCAACTGCAGCAGTAGGTAAAGTGTGAATACACAGGAAGGATGGCATTCCAGAGGAAGAAAACAAATTAAAATGACAAGAATGGCTAAAACTGCTTTTTCTAAGCCCATTTTTTTTTTTTTCAAAACTGTTTCCAAGATTGTTCTATCATATTGTGGTTCCAGAATAAATTTACCATCTGTTTATTTGCTGTCCATAAGAATACACAGGACATAGTTTTAGAAGTACAAAAGAGCTAATGAGTGCACTTTTCAAATTCTTTTAAAGAATGGGAAAACCTTAGTGTAGAGCTGCGTTCTCCAACACATTTAGCCAGTAGCCATACGTGGCTATTGGGTCTTGAAAAATGGGTAGTCCAAACTGAGATGTGGTTTAAGTGTAAATATGTGTCAAATTTCAAAGACTTAGGCCATAAAGAAGATAAAATATCTCATTAACAATATTTTACTATTGAATACATGTTAAAATGATATTTTAGATATGTTGGATTATATAATTATATCACTAAAATTAATTTCACTTGTTTTTTTAAAGCAGCTACTAGAAAATTTTAAATTTCATATGTGGTCATAGTATACTGATATTATATTGCATCATCTAGAAAGAAAGTTTACATTTCTTATGTCTCAGAGCTGACAACTGAAGCAGCATTGCCTGTACATGTGATTTCTGATATTCACAGAGCTCTTCACCAATATGCTAGCAGGAAATGTCTGCATAGTCCTGGCCACATTTGGGCCTTACGATCTGGTTTCCTGTCACTGGCTTTTGCAAGCGAAACTAGGTGCACTCATGAAAAGTAGGGCCTACATGAAAAGAAAGGTTTATTTGTACTTGTTTTCAGATAATTGTTGTTTTGTTTTGTTAAACTTCTTTTGCTTACTTATATTTGGCAGCTTGATTTTTGCTTTTCATTCTTCTGAAGTTGCAAAAGTAGCAAACTGTACCACCCATTGCGGGTGACTCCATGTAATTACCATTTATGGGTTTATATTTTGTCACGGTAAGATAAAGCATCGTAAGAAAGGCACTCCATGATTTCCAATGATGACACGAATAAAACAATCACTAGGTTGTACAAAAGAGTATGTAATTCGAAAGAATATGTTCAAATGGGTCATTCATTTTTCTAATAAGCTGGCAGTCTGTGGAAGGAAAGCTATAGGCTTAAGCTTGTCTTGATATGGTTTATCTAGTAATCACAATAAATAGCAGGGTCCTGGGTCCATCAGGAAAGTGGAAAGAGTGTTGGACTACCCCTGTGGCCTGCTCTCTGATACCTTGTTGGGCAGGGAGAAGGAAAAAATATCATCCATATTGTTGTACCTACGTTAAGTTATTACTTGAATCTGGATGGCATGTGTTGTTTGTGTATTTACTAACTGGAAACTTCAGTGTGGAGAACTTAAAAAGTAATATTACCACACCAGGTTTTTGGAGACCATTTCTGCCTAAGGGACTCGATCATATCTGGCCTCAGCACTCTGTCTTAGCACATGGCACTGTCACCAATTCCTCAGTACAAAGCGGCACAGAGGGTGCTTGCTTATTCTGCTGAGGTGCTTACTGCCCTCTGTGAAGTTTCCTGGCACCCATCAGGGACATTAAAAGTTTGCTTTCATACAACATAGTCTCAGCGTTTGGCTCTTGAAAGAAATTCTGCCTGTAGCTCTGGGGCTCTAATACAACACACTCTTGTATGGCCTGGATAACGAGGAGCAGATTTTCAGCCAGCCTTGTAATACTGTGGTAATGCGCCTCTAAGGATCCCACAAAGGGAGCCCTTAGAATACAAAACGGTGAAATCTCATTAAAAATACACCATTTTAATAACACCATTTACAAGCACTGACTTTCAACAGGAAACATAAAAGGACAGAGTTATACAGAATGATTGCCTACTAGAGGTCCATCAACTCCAGTACTTTCTTTTAAAGGGTTGATAAGGTTGCCTGAGTGACTGAAATGGAAAAATAGCTAATGTAATTCACCTTTTGAAAGGTTAATCTTGCTGAAAGACAAGAAGGTGAATGGCAGCTTATGTAAACACTGACTTTAGCACCCCATGTGGGGATCTATGGATATTTCAAATGCATATAACAACACACTCTCTAGTTTTGGGAAATAATTGTTTTTCTAATACTAATTTAAGTGAATTTCTAAAAAAGCCAAGCTGAGATATTAATTAAAGAATATTCTCAGGATTATTTATTTTATTTTCAGGATTATTCACCTAAAATCTCAATGATAAATAGAAGCAGCACATCCTTGGGAATACAATGTTCAAAGGGATGGCATTTGGATACATTTTCTAAAAATAAAAATGTAAGAAGTGTTGGAAGAGATGGACAGGAAATGAAAGAATACATCTAGGGGTTTATCCCTAATTACTGTCTATTAATTTATGACTTGAGTAACATGGAGCTGACATCATCAAAGAGCTTATCTGATACTCTTTCTTTGTTAGCATGACCAATATCTACCATCTTCCATTTATTTAATTCAACTCCTTTTCCTAAAATAATTTATGTATTTGTTGAGAGCCTGCTGATTGCAAGCACAGTATATGACACTTTTGTACATAGTCTTCTTAGTCCATATAACAATCGGCTCAGTATGGACTTCATGTATAGATGAGGAAACCGAGGGTAAGTGATGGCAATTTCCCTAAGGTCATGTGACTTCTCCATGGCTGTACAGAAAACTGAATACTTTATGTCTTGACTATAGAGCTTGGGACTTTCCATTAAGGTATCCTGCTATGATGAAAAGAGTTGTACAATAACAAATATGAAATTTTAGGGATGTGCTTCTACTTGTTACTGGTGGGCAGAGTATTAATCTAGAAATTCTGCCTGTGGAAGACCCCGGGTAATTGTTTCCTAGTAATAGAAAATACTGTCAAACCTCCCTTGGTGATAGACAAAGGTATATTTCTCAGTCTTGTTTTCCAGAGTCCACAAGAGGAAGAATCACAGATAGGACTCCAAGACTGATCTAAGCTTTTAATGTCCTCACTTCTATAATGAGACTTATATTTCTCAATTCCTATCACTCCGTTTTACTGACCTAAAAGACAATGATATAGTTTGGCTGTCTGTCCCCACTCAAATCTCATGTAGAATTGTAATTCTGAATGTTGAGGGAGGGACCTGGTGGGAGGTGATTATATCATGGGGGTAGATTTCCCCTTTGCTGTTCTCGTGATAGTGATGAATTCTCATAAGGTCTGGTTGTTTGACAGTGTATAGAATCTCTGCCCCCCTCCCTCCTGCTGGCCATGTGACTGAATATGTGCCTGCTTCCCCTTGGCCTTCAGCCATGATTATAAATTTCCTGAGGCTTCCCCAGAAACAGAAGCCTGTACAGTTCATGGAACCATGAGCCAATTAAATATCTTTTCTTTTTAAATTACCCAGTCCCAGGTAGTTCTTTATAGCAGAATGCAAACTGAGTAACATAGACAGGCTGTCTCTATGTTGAAAAAGATGCACCTGAGGTAGGAATGGATGACTGTTACCAGCTAGTATTACTATAGCAGTAATTCTCAAGTGAGTGCTGAAGCTGGTTTTTCAAGCTAGATGACATGATTTTTATTTAATCACTTGATGTAGCATGTTGATTAAGTTTGGGATTTTTTGTTTGTTTTTAAATTTAGTAACCTAAAATTTTTGGACTAAATTATAGTAACTTTATTAATAAATAACTGGAAGTTTATAATATCTAAGTAATTGGCATTACTCTTTGCTTAAATACTGTACTAAATATGAATAGATATATAAATCTATAAAGAAACTACTGTGTGTTTTTAGTCACATATAGAGTCACATATAAAGTGGACTTATTTTACCTTCCTTTCCCAGCATGCTCTAATTTCCTTCCCTGATGTAGTTTCCATAACTCATAAATCTGAATCTCCAGACTTGTGCAGGATGAGAGCAAGCTGCCATCTTGTTGAATACTTTCACACAAACATGCAAATAGCACTTGCATTCAGCCTTTACTCCGTAGAGAGAAGGGAGAGTGTAAAGGAAAGCTGATATTTATATGCACCCTTCAATGTGCAAAGTAATTTATTTTTACACAAGTTATTATCAGATGATCACCATTCTGATTCTCTTCCTGGGTTCCTTAGTCTAAATATAGTTAATTCTATACAACTTTTTTTGCCAAGTCTACGAAGTTTGAAACCTAGGAATCAAGTTTCATTTTCCCTCTCCCTTACCCATCACAACCATTCCATTTTCAAGTTGTGGAAATTGTATCTCTGAAATTTTCTAAATGCCATCTCCTGTTTCCTTTTCCCATCTGCTTTTGTTTGTTGTATCTTCATTAACTTTACCTGAATTACTAACAGAATCACCTCCCTATTCTGACCTGGAATGAAATACCACACAGTTCGTGTTTTGTTGTTGTTGTTTTACTAACATCCAGTCTAATCACATTACTGACGGTCTCCAAAATCTTTTCACACTTCCTCTTTATTTGTGGCATGAAAATCAGTTATCATTTATTTGTATTCCAAGCTCTTTGTAATATGGCTCATGTCCACTTTTCCAGCCTAATCTGATATCGCTCCAACCTACTCTGATCACATAGCACTTTACTTCTTGGCCTTAATGTAATTGTTGGCCTTAATCCTTAATTCTTGGCATTTATTCTTATATTTAATCTTCATTCAGTTTATTAAAATTGCAACCCTCCCTCCCGTATCCAACACTCCCAATTCTTACACTGCTCCATATTTTTTCCCATATCTGTCAGCTTCTAACCTACCAACAATTTACTCATTTCTCTATTGTTTTCTGTCAATTTTAACATACTACAATTTAGTCTCCACCAGAAAAGGGTTCTTTGTCTGTTTTCCTCTTGGATGCATTTATCATTACAAATGACTAGAATAGTTCCTAAAACATACTAAGTGTTCAATAATTACCTGTTGAATGAATGAATAAAATTCTTGAGTAACTTTCTTCCTTGTTTCTTCTGTTTCTAAGGCATCTTCATTTCTTGCCTAATTATTCATCTTCTAGGTCAGCAGTCCCCAACCTTTTTGGCATCAGGGATCAGTTTTGTGGAAGATAATTTTACCACAGACTGGTGAAGGGAGATGGTTTCAGGATGATTCAAGCACATTACATTTATTGTGTACTTTATTTCTATTATTATTAAATTGTAATATTCCATGAAAGAATTAACTTGGGTTATGGTTTGCTGTTTCTTCTTACCTGTCGAGCCTCGCATATTCAGTAAGGTGTCTAAATGGAGCTGCAAATGGGATGTATACTGAGGAATATAAGACACTGGTTTATCAAATGGAATCATGATAGACTACTATTGTAGCTGAAAAACACTGAGGGCAAAGGGAGACAAGTATAATTTCCTAAACCTGTACTGACTCTTCATGTAGAAAGGACTAGGTAAGCCTGAATGATCTGTGTTAACCCAATAACAGGAATTTTGGAGAGTCATTATCACCTAATACTTTTAGAACAGCTGACATTAATTTTGGATATACTTAAATGGACAAATGCCATCTTTGAAATCAAGACTCCTGAAGCATTAAAATAGCCCTTGCAACTCACTTTTTCCATCACAACTTAGCTTAAAAGATCTAACAAAAATCATAGCAGTGGAATTTGCTTCAGGCTGCTAGTGTTCTGTGTGCTCTAAGACACTACACGGTATGTCAAATGTTAATTAGACAATGTAATAAACCAAAGTTGGCATTAGAAAATAGAGAAGCATTGATTTTCTTTTCACTTTCTATTTATTAAAATGCTATGGAGGAAACAGATAAACTTTCTTTGCTCAATATCTGTGGCTAATTTCCTTTTTTTAAGTGGGAAAGAGAAGTGCCTTTAAACATGGACTGAAAGCCTGTCTGTTTTCAGTAACACTTCGGTGAGGCAGCTTTCCCCCAGCTGTGATAGTCTCCTCAGCCTAGTGCTGTTTCATAACATTTTTCCATAGGTTATATCTTGACAGAAATAGGGCCATAAAATAAAAAGAAATGTAAGAGATGGGAAAAATCCATACTGCTTTTTAAAATGTTGCAAACCCCACTGTACATAAGGCAGACCTGTCATTGTTCTTCAACATTTGCTGAACCTACAGCTATGATAAGAAAGAAATAAAAACATATTATTTTGGGGGGGAGAGGGATCAAATGTGATTGAGGTAAGAGTTGGAAAAGATAGAAGCTGATAAGGAAGATGCAGCAAAATCTGATGGTTTAGAGGCAAGTCTCTGCATCTACATACATTGCCTGAGTTCACTATTTAGGACCTGTGTGAATTTGGATGAGTTGCTTAACCTCTCTGTGACTGGTTTTTCACTTGAGAAATAGGGATAATTGAGTCACCAGCTTCAAAGTATTGCAATTAAATGAGTTCATATGTGCAAAGCACTGGGAACACTAGGGCTATTAAGTGTTTGTTCAATAGTTTTTCACAGTTCCAAACCTCACAGTAGCATAAAGGACATTTGAAAAGCTGGAAATCAAATGAGTATTTAACTAAAATTTTCACCCAGTAAAACATCTGTTCTCTTCCAAATCATGACATTAAAATGCAATAACCCTTACTAACTTTGGCAATTTATTTAAAAAAGCCATGTTCTGCATTTCTTAGTAAAGGTTTTCAAGCTATGTGTCTTTCTGATTTCTACATTATAATACAGCTAGCACCAGAGCCAGGACAATTGCACTGTTTCCTATCAATTGCCCCTTCAGTGCAATGCCTCCTGAAACCATTTTCTGAAACATGTAACAGTCGTATCACATAATTGTGTAAAACCCTAGACACCCATGCCTGTTGTTTAATGCTAATTTCCTTGAGCTTCCTATGAGGAATTGCTATTGACTACTTTCATTAGAAAACTATTGACCCTTCTCCAGTGGAGCATCCTGAGAAGAAATTCACTAAATATGCCCATATTTCATCTTTTGAATACCAAGGTGCAGAAGGCATGCTGCAGGATACGGCTTATTTAATCCAAAATTAAAATTTTATAGGCTACATTACCTAAAGTAAATTGCGTAATACACTTAGAAGAACAGCTGCTTTCTAAGTGTTTTGCGTCCATGTATTTGAGACCTAAATTAGGCAAACCCACTGATAGAAGTGCAGACATAATGGTCTCCATGATATTTCAGATGACATCCTCCACCACAGACAGAAAAGCAATGCTCTATTAGGTATTATTGACTTCAAAGAAATTTCTTAATTCTTCCTCTTATTGTTATTCTACAAAAATGAGAAATAGTCAAAAATATTTTATGTGCTTTAACATCCTGATTTTAAGTTTCTTTAGACCTGTTTGAGCACTATTACATTTTTATTAAAAATGAGTATTAATTCCACATTCAAAATTAGACCTAAGGCATATTACAATAGAAACAGATATGAAATACAGTCCTTGAAGGCAGAATTAATGTGTGGTTGGTGGTTTGTTAACACAGGAGAGATTTTCTTGCTCTGCTTCTAAGCAAAGTACCGAGAAATCATTCCATAGTGCTCAGAGGATGCACAAATATAACAGGAGTCCAGTTTAGATTTCTGAAAAGTTGGGTGTAAGAAGTTGCACCAGACCCTAGGTCCCTATCAGGAAGAATCCTCAAGTAGCTACACCATCACAGGAGAGTAAAACCAATATAAGGGTGTAGCAGAATCTGCCAGCACTCCTTGAAGCTAGGATTAAGTAAGTGCTGATTTCCTAAGGACCAAATATACCCAAGATTCAGCTCCTATGATGTCTTCTGCTACCAACAGAGTCAAACCCACCATGATTTCATAATCTTTGTCTTGTACTAGGGTAATGGCCTCCTTACAGGTTTCCTTGTTTTGACCCCTAAATGTGAGTATCCTGCCACAGTCAGAGTGATCTTTTAAAAACGTTAGTAAACACATGCCACGACACTACTTAACTGTTCCCCGGCTTTCCATGGCTTCATTTTACCATGGCCTGGAATGTCCTACATCTACATGAGCTGAAGCTCTTCTTCTTATTCTATTTCCTAACATTTTCTCCCTCCCGTACTCTGTGCCAGCCACTCAGACTTTCTTGGTGTTCCTCTAATACTAAATAATATCCTTCTAGGTATCCCCATATCCTGCTCCCTCCATGCATCCAGGAGCACTCTCTACTGTTGCTTTCTTTGCCAAGGAATCCTTCCCTGACTGTGATCCATCTCCTTACCCACCACTTCATTCTTCTTGGTGACCTTTATCTTCGGCCAATACTATGGCATTTCTTGTGTTGATATGATGTTTATCTGATTTTTCCTCCCAAATGTCCTAACAGTTTGTTTTGCTGCTGTATCCTCAGTACTAGCTCAGCAACTGGCACAAGGTAGCCACTCAGGAAACAGCTACTGAATAAGTGAATAAGCCCCGAGTTTACGGGGCATAAATAGTTTAGCTGTTAGAATATGGGATGGAAAGATCCTGATTCATTTTACAAATGTGGGAAGCGGGTGGCAAGCTACCATTAATGTCCCTCTGATGTTGAACTATGTTACACTTCAAAATAAGAATGCAGGAGTAAAAATTATTTCACCTTAGTTTGTTAAGCCATTCTAACTATGGTGGATATGTTTTGATGACAATCTCTAATAGAATCACTATACATGAGATCTGATCCCCAGTTGGCCTCCAAGTGTGATCTTTCCCTGAATTTGAAGAATGTGTCTGAATTAGCCCCTAAATTACACTATAAGCAAGTTGACATCCCAACAAAAAACTCAGGGAGCGTGTCCTCTGACGTTAAGAAAACAGGAAGGAGATGTCAAAGCGACATGCCTCAGGACTGTTCTTAATGAATTATGAAAATAATTCAAGAAAACAAAGGTTTCTCCTTGTATTTTTCTAGAAAAACAGTCTGTAGGGCTCAGGATAAGAGTGCCTGTGGAGGCTTACATACCACGTGTCTCGACACTTCAAGGCTATACATCAAGGCAACAAAGTATTAAGTAAAATATTTATCTCTAATCTTGACAAATGTATCTTCTAGAGATTTATTATAAAGCTAAATTCCAAATTATCATTCTTTAAGTGCTTTGAATGCCGTGGGCTTTCAATGCCCAGATTCCTTAGTTGCCATGAGCAGCCTTGCATATGCCTGTAGGGCCATCCCAGTCCACTGCACATGCTCTGTCCACACCCCTTACAAGCAGTTGCTCCTTGGCCTCCCCTCAGACCCAGGGATTTATGTACTGACAGTAAGGCTTATCCTTGAGAGGACAGACCCAAGCAAATGATTCATACAGACCCTGCAAAGCAAACTAGAGCCATTTGAGCAGAGAATTCTTGAATCCTGGCTACCAAAGGCACAATCTAGAAGAGAAGGTAGGTGAGAAGGAGGATAGTTGGGGAAGGGCCAACATGGTGGCAGGCCCTCTAACCCACTCTAAGTGAGGCATGGTCTGGTGCAGTCAGACTTCTTCACAAGAGGACATGAAGGAAGCAGAAAAGTATATAAATCAAGTACAATACATACGTCATATAAAGTAAATACAGAGTTTAGAAAAATTCACATTACTCATCTCAGGAGGTTAAAAATGTCATGATTGCTAAATTACAATAACATCATAGGTTGAACTATAATACTGAATATTTAAATCAGCACTTCAAGCATTAAATAGTTGAATTAATGTAGAAAAGAATATAGATTAAAGTAGCATGTAGTAAAAGTGCATAACAGAGACTAGAAAGTGGGAATTTTATGGTATTTATCTTTTCTTCATCCCCCTTTCCTAGTAACTTGTCATATAATAGACTCACAATAAACATTTGGGTAAGAAGGAGATGAACAAAAAAACCTATATTAAGAAATATTGGCTGGGCGTGTGGCTCAAGCCTGTAATCCCAGCACTTTGGGAGGCCGAGGCGGGTGGATCACGAGGTCAAGAGATGGAGACCATCCTGGTCAACATGGTGAAACCCTGTCTCTACTCAAAATATAAAAAATTAGCTGGGCACGGTGGTGCGTGCCTGTAATCCCAGCTACTCAGGAGGCTGAGGCAGGAGAACTGCCTGAACCCAGGAGGTGGAGGTTGTGATGAGCCGAGATTGCACCATTGCACTCCAGCCTGGGTAACAAGAGCGAAACTCCATCTCAGGGAAAAAAAAAAGAAAAAAGTTGAGAGAAAATGACAGACATAGAGAATACATAATATAAGTTCAAAATCATCATTAAAATGAATTAGAATTTGTTGTGAAGAACATAATTGAAAGCATTTTAAAACTTAGGTAAAAAAGAAAATGCCAATAGCAAAGTAGTTTCTCTTAAGATTCTTTCATGTCATAGAAAAATACATTATCCATACTTCCAAACAGGGTGAAAAAAATGACAATAGATTATTTTAAAAGAAACCATTTTTAAGAAATATGTCAGTATTCCTTTTACAATGAACAGATATGAGTTAAAATATAAAGATGATTGTTATAAAGAAACATGTTAATATAATATGCTAATCTGAAAACCCACAAAAGCATCATACAATTAATTTGAGGCAAAAAAGCACTTGATGACATTTAATACTGATTCTTAAGAAAAGCATTGAAAATATGATTAGAACAATTTTCTAATAGCAGAATAAGATGAAAAGCAACAAAATTTATGGCCAAATTATGAAGAAATTTCCTTTAAATCCAAGAATAAAATAAGGATGCCCATTATTTAATATTATTGTAGAAGTCATTTCTCATCCAAAAATAGTTTTAAAATATACAGAATACACAGAATAGACATTTGATTAATTAACTTATTTAAAAATTTTGCCCTTGAGATATCTATTGCTTTCTATATATACATCTCATATATGTATTTATACTTACAAATTATACATATATATCTTATATGTGTATGCATGTATATATATGTATACACACAAATATATGTTTTCAGTAAAATATTTTGTTCTCATTTCTGTACTACTGAGTTATTCAGTAATCCAATTTCTACTTTAAGAAGCAGGTTATATTAGAGATTCAAAGAAAATAGATTCCTTTTAAACATTACAATTGTTTACATATTCCATATGAACAAGTATATATAAGTGCTATGCTGGTTTATCAATATTTATGTTGACTAGAAATGGTCAGCCTGAGAACCAGCAATCTATTTGTGCCTTTAGAAGTTCCTTTTTGGAAAAATGGGATTAAAAAATTATTTCCAAGTTATAAAAAACTCTTGAAATGTTTAAGTGATCCTGTAAAATATTTTTATTATGATGATGACTGATTTATGAGTACATGATTTTGAACCAAAATATAGTCATTTGACAGGAGGATGAAACTGACTTTGAAATAATAGGCTACAAGTGTATCAAGTTGTTTTTAAGTATTTTCAAATTACTTTTAAGATAAAGCACCATTCTTGTGTATAATGAATGCACTCTACATCCATCCAATATTTTATTGTTAAAAATTCACATATGACCATTTAATATGTAAGTATTTTTACTGAAAATATGGTTTCTTCTTACAAATTGAGTGGAAACTCAGCTGAGCCCAAGAGCCTCTCCAGTGCCCCTTTGCAATAGTTCTGGTTGCCTGCCTTTGCACTGTTGTTTTAAGCCAATGAAGTGCTAATATCATTCTCCTTGTAGGCCTCACTCTGCAGAATTATTTAACACTAGACACACTGGTATAGGGAAATCACTATTCAGTAATAGCCAGGAAACATAATAGTTTGCTTGATTTTACTTTGGAATGTAATAGCACTGAGGGAAAAGAAAACCAAACAACACCGATAAAAAGAGTAGGCAGGAGGGCTTTATTTGGTGGGGGAAGTTGTATTTAACATTATTTCGAAATCACACTTTTCAATTTTCTGCTTTGTAATGAACTACAGCCAATTACCTCCCATCAACACTGATAAAAAGAGCTGTCCGACTGTTCAACATTTGCTTTGCTAATTGAATGATCAATTATTCAAATAAATGATTTTCCGTATCAAGCTCCAGGAAAACCTTGGTCATCGTTCCAACCCCAGCTATAACATACTGTGGAGCAACAAAGAGACTAAATCCAGATAGAATTCTGAAATGATAAGATAAAATCCCGCTAATTGGGTGAAGATTTATGGCAAGTGAAACCGCTTTGGCATCTCATGGATTCTGATCTTTTCTGAGACTGCTAATCCCACCTTCTCCTAGTCTATTTGGCTGATTAATTCATTGGCAAGTATCACTGTGTTCCTTAAGAACATGCACTTTGTTAGGTAATGGGTTTTAATGATTAGTCTAAATGCACTCCTTCTTTGCCAGCAAAGAAAGATCCCTCTCTAAGTTATCTTAGCCCCAAGGGGACTTTGTGAAGAGTGGGAGTCTGGGTGGTGCCAGGGGAATTCTCAGCTGACAGATGGCAGATGTGTTCTGTGTTCACGCCCTACAATTAGGTGGATTAATAGTAGCTGAAGGTCATTCTGTGGATTTGGTCTTTTAAAGACAAAATAATTTTTAAAAGAGCCAGACTATATGTATAAGCAGCTACTTTCCATAGTGTTCATGGTATTTTGAAGGATTCCTTCTTGATAACTAACTTGCTTTAAATATACAGCAAGAAGAGCTCACATGAATGGGCACAGGTTTCTTCCCCACCCTCCTTCCAGTAATTATTTTCACACAGAGTCTGGTCCTATTAGATGGAAGCTCACGTTATTTTCTTTCACTACATTTGCCTATGTCTAAAAGTCACCTAGTTAATAGAAACCCAAGATTCAGTAGTTTATCTAGAGTGTCCTTTCACTGACAGGTTATGTTCTTTACCAAAGGATATGCTGATGGAAATGAGAATTAGAGTTTTAACAATTCAAGCTAGTTTGAATTGAATTGGCCACATCAAAAGTGTACAGTAAATGCAAAAGGTAACATACTTTCAAAGGAACTAAAAATCAGATCCTTAGATATATAATCTATTAATAAGAAGAACATTTACTAAATTCAACAGAATTTTATCTCCAATCAGGCTAGATTGAAGTACTGAAGAAAGCCTATGTAACTATCATCATTTTGTGTCTTAAGGGTATTGTGGCTGATGACCATTTCAGAAGGTAAAAAAAGAGTTGGACTTTTTGCATTTACTTAAACAAACATGATTCTTGCTAATTCTAATTAGGAATAGCTTCCACAGAGTAATAGCTTTTGATGGATCACCAGAATAAAACCATTAAGAGTTGAGGACTTTGTCCCAGCACCTGCCAGTACATGGCATATCATAGGTCTCCAATAGGTATTTATTTAATGAGTAAATAATTCCATGTAGGCAGAACTACTTCAAACTGTATTTAATTGTTCTTTCATAGTAAATTTGAGAGTAGAGCCAGCATGTGATTTTAAAATCTTGATAAAATTAGATTAAAAACTATAATTTTTAAAATTCTACACTAGTGACTTCCTATAGATACTAAGCACAATAATTTAGGGTTATTTAAAGTTGCTTAGAAGTAGTTGATTTACTGTCTTTGTGTAATGCATCTAGAAAAAACACCAAGTTCTTCTTTGCAAGGCTTAGAAACTTCAGCTAACATTTTACTAGTATTTTATTCTAAGACTTAAATCGATTGGCTACATGATTATGTTCTATGTAGGAAAAATTACACATTATTCCTTGCTTTGGAAATAGGAATTAAATACTCACACTGAAGATAACTTATTGGTTCTGATACACATAATTTAAAAACTATTGGTGCAGGAGAGGAAGGATAACTGGGGCGAGGAGTAGAGAGACAATAAGGAAATAGTCTGATCAATAATAAATAGGATACTAAGAAACACTCCAGAGACTCCATGCCTCCAAGTTCACTTAAGTCTTAACGTACTTTACATTTCAAATCATATCTCACAAAACAAGTGATAGGATTACACTGCTAAATCCATAAGCATTGATTTTTGTCTCAGTCACAGATGCCTGCTGTGCACTATTGGAAAATTTGCTAAAATAGGTTTATGCCATAGAATGACTATCATGTAGCAAGCACTATATCTATAAACTTGATGGAGTCTTTAACAAGCAATTATCTAAACTTCAGAAAACACAAACACCATTAAATTATATGAAAGCCTCTCTGGATATGCTCATGAATCTTTCCCATTTCTACCATTTTTCATTGTTACGGAGGCCTTCCTATTCCCCAAGCAGAGTATCCTGCTTTCTAAAAATCACAGTACACATGTGTGAGCTTTCAAAGTGTTTTTAGGAAATATCCCCAGTGGACTCTGGAGAGCTTGCCTTCCGGTCAGAGAAAGAAGAAGCGCTCAAATGGGCTATTATTTTCACTGATAGGTTGACCTCATTCCTTGTGGAATTTTGGATTTAGTTTCACATGGCTTAGTTTCACATGGTGGTAGATCAGAATAAGAAGGGCTTGGCATTTCTTAGGCCCGATAAGGAGTCCAAGATGGGACAGGTGCTAAGATACAGAGGAGACAAGTTGAAAATTCAGAAAGAAACACCCCAGTAGCTGCGCTGCCTCAGGCTTTCATTAGTTCTGTCTTAGAGAAGGGTTGTTAGATTGGGCTTGCAGGAGAGGTAAGACATAAATGGTCACTTAAAGACATGTGGTTGCATGCCGTAAAATGATACCTATTATTGCAGCATTTGTTTCATTGATTACTTTGCTCTACTCCATTAGAAACTTTTGGAAACATTCTCTTTAACGTTTCCACTTCAAAAATTCTCTTTATTTCTTACTTTTTTTTAGTGCTCTCTTTGTTGCCTTGACTTGCTGCTTCTTTGCCCACGTGGATGGGAATCAATCATATTTTGTCCCATTTTCTCATGCTCTTACTTTTGTTTTAGCTATATTCTCATATCTAGCTCCTTTGTGTACTTTATATGTACCTAAACATTATTTTCGTTTTAATGTTTAAAATATTATAAAACAGTTCAATTTATTTTAAAAAGTCAAGGTGATCAATTTATATTTTATGTCTCATTAACATGGTCAAATTTAGGTAGATTAGTTATTCATGCATTATAAATAATCTTGATATTACCAATACAATTATTATTACAAATAGCTATTTTTCCTTATTGTCTAACATTTAAAAAAAACTTTTTTTTTTTTTTTGTAAAGACTAGGTCTCACTATGGTGCCCAGGTTGGTCTCGAATTCCTGGCCTCAAGCCATCCTGCCTCAGTCTCCCAAATCATACAATTCAGGCATGAGCTACCATGCTTGGCCTACAAACCATTTTTAGCATAACTTCTTAAAATCGCCATTTACCCAAAAAAGGCCAAAAAAAAAAAAAAAAAACCTGCAAACTAAATCCCAGATTTTCTATAATGACATTTTTCTTACCTTTCTTTCTATGTGTAACCAACAATCCCCTTTTGCAAACATCCTGGAGTAAAACCTCACATTTATTCAGAATTCATTAAGATCATCTCTAATTTCTATGATTAAGCATTTACCTTCAGATTTTGCATGTAGCTAACAGCATTGAGCCTACTTTAATTAACTTAACCTCATTACAGAAAGGATGGCTCTCCCAGGGACCACATGATGACTGCAATATGAAAGTTCATATTTTGTTCAATTTTACCATACCAATTTAAAACCTTTATTGTAATGAGTATTTGTTATGTAATTTATATTAAAGATGATTTTATTCAGTACACAGGAAAAGAAAACATGTTTAGGATTTAATATTCTTAATTCATATACCTAAGATAATGACTCCATATAACTACATTCTTAGGGAGTTTTTATTTTAGAAACATATACTTAAAATGTTTTTATTGCACTACCATCAAACAAGAAAAAAATGTGAATTTCTTCTAGGTTCAGAGTGAGATGTATGCCTGCTTCTGAGTGTGAATACTCATCATCACTGAATGTCCACAGTGCATCCACGAGAGCCACTTTGAAGAGATACACCATGGAGCTGGATGTGTTGACTATATATTTCTGTGAAATTATTTATGAATATATGGAATGGCCTGGAGTTCACAGCAGATCTGCTATGGAAAGAAAATGTGTGTATGTGTGGGGATGCCATGTTTCTAGAAGAAAACTAGAGTGGAAAGGGCAACAACTCCTAATTGTATGTATTCTTATTTCATCTTTGCAAACAAACATGCCTTTTCCAGCTTTATTATCAGAAAGAAGAACCACCTGTCCTCCTTTCCCCACACCATATATCACTGTCTGTGAGACAGTATGCTTGAGTGGTATTAAATTTAACAAAAACTTAAATTAGGATTATGTCTAAACTCAGTAACTAAAATGTCACATTAAATTGTACAACTTAATTATTTGATGATTTACTTCTTAGTTTGAGTGCTTTACTGTCAACAACACAGATCTGAAATTATGGCATGATGGATTGTATATACCTCTATTAACTATCTAAATGGCAACATAAATGCTATATTTTTAAAAACCTGCTAAAATGCTAAATCAGAACTATAGATCTTCATGGCTGTTGGGATATTGAGACAATGGAGGACATACATATTGGTATGATCCCAGTTTAATAGTGATTGATTATCAACCACAATCCTGGAATGCAGATATAGGTGTGTGTATGGGGCAGCTGGTGGGTAAGAGAATCTCGCTAGAAGAAAAGAGCAAAACTCAAACTGTAGGGTTACTAAGGCATCCGCCCTCAAGCTCAGTAGCCGCAGTGGAAGTGAGAAGCTTGTTTCCAAGCTTCCCAGTCAATCTGCAATTGGTGCTAATGAGTTTGCTCAAGTCAAGTGTAGCCCATTTCAAGTAGTGTTTGTCCTTTTTACCAGAATCATTACCGTGGACCTTTGGAAGCACATTTAAGTTTGATGGGACCTGAAGCTTAAAAGATTTCAGGCCAGGTGTTGCGACTCACACCTGTAATCCCAACAGTTTGGGAGGCCAAGGAGGGAGAATTGCTTGAGTCCAGGAGTTTGAGACCAGCCTGGGCAACATGGTGAAACCCTGTCGCTACAAAAAAAAAAAAAAAAAGAAAATAGCTAGCCATAGTGCAACGTGCATGTACTTCCAGCTACTCGGGAAGCTGAGGCAAGAAGGTCACTGGAGGCTGTGGTGAGCTGAGATTGCACCATTGTACTCCAGCCTGGGTGACAGAGTGATACCTTGTCAAAAAAAAAAAAAAAAAATGAGAGTTTTCATTAAGAAGAATAATCCAAAATCATTTTGCATAAATCCATCTTTTGAGAATAGACAATAGCTTAGATTTTAATCATGCATATTCATATATGAGAAAACTGACACTTAAAAGGAATTGAGAAGGCATAGGTGATCCATCTCCTCTTTTGGGTAAGGACAGTATCGAGTCCTCAGGTGAAATAATCTACTCTTTCCCTGCGTCCTTTTTGGCAGTTGGATAAATAACCTTGCTATCATTTGATTTTAAATTGATTCTCCTACTTAGCCACTGCCTTATCAATGCTTGGCTGAATATAAAGCCAGAAGTGACTTCCTCAGGGTGCGCTGCTTGTGATGGGTTAGCTGTCACATGCTCCATTGTCCAAATTACACTGCTACTGTAGATTTCCTGCTAAGAAACAATTTCCTGCAGCACTGGGCTATCAGTCTTGTGGGCTGTGTTAGTTTTGGGGTATCAAAATCTGATTAATTTACTGCAGATACACGGCAGTTCCTACTGTTGCTTTCCCTAAATTTCAATTTACTGTATTGTTACAGGATACCATAACAGAGGCCCTATAAAAGAAGCATCCCTAGAATAAAGAGTGAATAAAAAGTAAGCAAAGCCGACAAAGCTTAATGTAGTATCAAAACTAAAGCACAAAAATAACAAATACAAAGACACAGAAAGAAAAAGTAACTATATCATAACATTTTCTCAAAGTTTTCTTCTTCCAGCAAAGGAAAGTTATCTGAGATATATAAATATGTGTATGCTAATACACACACACACACACACTTATTTATTTTTATACCTCTTTCCAAACTAATGAGCAGACCTGTTTTCCAAACTAACAAACACTTATAAAGGAATAAGCACTCTAAATTATATGTGCATGAGTTTTATTCATTGTTATTGTTAAACACATAAAATATACTGGGATGTTAAAAGCAAATCTCTTCTACAAATTTAATGTTTTCCCCTTTTATGAAACTAGTCCCATAATAGCCATTCTCGAGATTTCTGTTTTGGTGTGTTAAGACTCAATTATCACTTTACTGATTCAGTACAACAACTCAATGATGAATCTGCTTACCTTTTGCCAACTGCATTTATATATAAATACCCAACAGCAGCAAGCCAGGGAGATTTCTGTGATATGGAAAACACCAGGCTGTTTACTCCTTATTCAATATGAGAGAGTTGAGTAGTAGATTTAATTCAATCATTACATTCAAGACAAGACTAAACATCAGTTCTAATATTGCATTTGTGATAAAATTGACATCCTTTTTTGCTAACTTAATTGAAGCATGACAACCAGATTTAATATAAACTTCCCAATTTTTAATAAATGGAGACATGGACATTCTCATTACACTAGCAAATAACTGCACATGTAACCTTTCCATCTTAATTTTTGATAAGACCAAATGGTTTCCTCTTCACTTCAAGGAACTCAAACTTGTCTCTTTGGTTAAAAAATAGAAACTAGATTCTCTCATAATGTTATTTTACTTCAGTATACTAAGCACATTTGTAAATAGTATTAATTAATTCATAAAGAGCCATTAATTAAATCTGTAGTATAGTGTTTAAAAATTATTTACTCTTTGATAAAGTAATAACTAGGATGCTATGTTCCAAACCCAAATATTTTATTATATATAGATATATGGGCCCAATGTGAAGCCCATCTCTGCCATTTTTCTTAACTTCACGAGAGAAGTACTTGTTGAATAACTGTTACATGCTAGGTTCTGTACCTGATCTTGCAAACATAGAGTGCTTATGGATAGCTTCTATCGTTAAAAAGCACACAGTGTAATGGAGAGAGGTTGAAAATGATTACAAATACAGGAGTAACAGATATAAGTATGAAGCAAAGGGAACAGATGGACTTGCAGGGGAAAAGTTTAGAGGATATCATGTTTTGCAGAACCTTGAAAGATAACCTGCTTAGGTGGAAATGTGTGTCCAGGGCACTCTAAACACTCACCACATTACAGAAGGGAGCCAAGCAGAGCAGTTGTGAAGAACCTCTGGGAGTCTGGTAGAGCTCGGCCACAGGCTGCAGGCTGTACTACGTGAGTGTGGATAAAAGCTGGAGGGTGGGGTAGGAACCAGTAGGTCAAATCAAGAAACTTGAATAACATCCAGGCAGGAGGCCATTAAATAATTTTTTAGAGGGAAATGACAGGTACAGATTTCCATTTTAAAAAGACTATGCTGTAGCATATGTGGAGGTGGGATTGGAGGGGTAGAAGCCAGAAAAGGGGTGAGCAGCAGGGGGATGTTGCAAAGCTGATGAGAGACCAGGAAAGACTCTACCAAAATAGTGTCTTTGGAGAAGAAGAAAAAAATTTAGTATTTTTAAAGGCTAAATTGAGATTAGATCTCTGATTGGATGTGGGTACTAGATGGGAGGGACAAGTTAAGAATGAAGTATCTGGCCTGGAGACTGGTGCTACTAACAAATTACGTGGAGAATGTATGAACAGGACAGGGTAAAAAGGAGAAGACACAGGAGTGTCGTTATGTTGCATTTGTGCCCAGGGAAAGGTCTGGAACTGATTTAGAAGTGACAATGGGAAATCCTCCACGCTGAAGTGAAACGTTCTCAACCTTTAGAACAATTATGGGCTCTTTGTTCATATCATCCATTCACAGTGCCTTGTAGACTTGCAGTCAAAGAGAAAAAAAAAACTTCTCATGCTCATAAAGACTTCGTTTTATTTCAAACACACTCTAAGAACATCACTGTGCTGTTTATGATTTTGTTCCTATTGTGTGGATGTGCAGAAGTGCTCATAACCTATAATAATGGTAGATGACTACTTGGAGAAAGATTATGGACCCATATTGTTGTACTACTCAACGTTGCTTTGTTCTTATAAAAATATTTGTATTTTCATTCAGGTTCATTTTCATCATCACGAAATAAGTAAAAACTAAAGCCACATGGTTTTCCATTTCATAGAACTATAGAAAGTAGAAAGAGCAATTTTAATAGCACAGTGTATTATTCGAAGATTCTACAATTAAAAGCGTCAGAAGAGTCCACTGCTACCAAGTAGATGGTTCTTCTATCAGAAAGAGGAAATTTTAGAAAGTGCTCATACACTGTCACGAGAGGACTCCCGTAAATCTAACCTATTTTTATAGCAAAATTACTATGTTTACTGATGGCTATCCATACTTTAGTGTTTGCCAGTGGCTAAAGGTCCAGTCTCAATGATGACCCTTCTAGCTGACAGACTACATGGAGGTCTGCTTGTAACCTACAAACATACTACACATGTTTAAAAAATACAGTTTCCTAGTCTTGTTTTTCTATTGAACACCTTTTTGAGTTCTAATATATCCAGAATTCTTCTCTTTGGTCATATTTTACTAATGACCTGAGAAAAATCAAGCCCTGTTATAGCATGAAAATTGTGGCATGAAATTAAACCCAAAAGTTACTCCGTTTTAGACCAAGTTAGAACACCAAAAAGCCTCAGTCCTCACCAGTCAGTATCTCCTGACATTCTATCTCCTCAAAGTGTCTGTTAATTGTACCACTATTACTGCTGGTACCCATTTGGAGACTTGTCTTGACCCACTTCTGACCAGCCATTGTATCCTGCAGTGTTTCTCCCTGTAATTTTTCTAACGTTTCTCCCATTTCTTTGTTCATTCTCTCCTAGCTCACCACTGTATTATGACAACCAGTTTGTAAATGAGTTCTTTGACACAACTTTTGAGCCCAGGTATACTTTCTGCATATACTATGGGCTGAGTATTCACTTCTCCACATTTTTTCAACCTTATCTCTTTCTTTACTACAACACTAATCTTTTGATGTACTCACGTATTTCCTCCTTCTGAGCCTTCAACAGAGTTGTAAGTTAAGACATGAATGGCTTTGATCACACCACTGTCTCTACCTGAAGCCTTCTGTTCCTCTCTCTATCCAATGCTTGTTTAATCCTTTGAGATGCAGATGATCTCTCATTCTTTGTGATGGTCTCTCTAACCAATTCCAACTTGCTAGTTTCTCTCAGGGGCAACAATGTTGTTAGCTGGAGACACCATGGCCATATTTTCACCTTTGCTGGGAAGGGCAAATGCTGGAGCTGTTCTCACTTCTCACCAGAAAAAAAAAAAAAAGCCCAAGTCGTGTGCACCTCTTATGCTTAATTTAACGTGGTGAAACTGTGTTTTTTTTCTCCGTGAAGATCTTTTTGTTTCCTTAGTGGACATTCATATGGGTTATAAGATTAGAAACCTATACAAGATGCCAACAAAATACAGGGTATAGACCAAGGCTTGGACATTTGCTGCAATGTTTATTCTAAAGTCTGGTCTTCTAGAGACACTTATCTTTCACTTTGGGAAGAAAAAAATATCCATTCTAAATCATAAAGAAGTAGTATTTTAAAAATGCATTTATATTTCATGTGAAATGGTGCCCCATTTCTCTCTCTCTCTCTCTCTCTCAGACAAGTTCTCATTTTCTAACCCAGGCTGGAGTACAGAGGTGTGGTCAGAGCTCACTGCAGACTTGGCCTTCCTGGGTCAAGCCATCCTCTCACCTCAGCCTCTGGAGTAGCTGGGACTATAGGCAGCCACCCTCATGCCAGGCCAGTTTTTTGGTTTTGTAGAGATGGAAGTCTCACTATGTTGCCCAGGCTAATCTCAAACACCTGAGCTCAAGCAATCCTTCCTCCTAGGCCTCCCAAAGTTCTGGGATTACAGACATGAGCCAACTCAGCTGACCCCTATTTGTTTGAATGCAATAGCTTTAAGAATAAACAGCCATACCTCAAAATTGAAGATCCTGACCTTACTAATTTTGAGCCACTTTATGCCCTAGTTTCACTCTTAAAATGTAATAACAAGGTCTCTGAAATTCTATGCAAATGGAGGGCTAACATCTCAATACTAAAGGTTTTTAAAATAATACATAATTCATTCTAAAACTCTGTGTTTCTTTGATTGCTGCCCCATGAACTTTTGTAATCCTCCCATGCAAAAAACAGTCAGATTTTTTTTTTGCCAGTGATAACACATCTTAAACATCAGTTCAGTGTGGGCTTTCATGTTAGCTGGCATAGATACCCATGCTAAAATATTTTTACTTATAATAACCTGATTATTTTAATCTGTTCAGTGGAAACTGTCTAAATGATTGACTGCTCCCCAAAAGTATGGGAATAATTTCCAAGCTGTTTTCAAGGCAGTTAGGCAGATAAGTAAAACGCATAAGAATTCTGTTCAAGAGATGGATGGTTCTACATTTGTTCCAGAGGGATATTTTTTTCATATTCAGTGAGTAAGCACATTTGCTCTAATATTGAAAACTACCTACTGGAGATGATCTATTTTTATGCAAATACTATAAACATTAAACATGCCACATTAATAGCAATAATACAGAAAAGTGTTCTGAGAAATAGGAGTCCAGGAACATGAAGGATGATGTAAATTTAAAAACAACCACCACCAACAATAATCAGATAGCAAAAAAGTACAGTAATTTACCAATCTGGCACTACATAAAACTAGCAAACATACTTCATGATTTTTATCTTTGCTATAATTTGCAGAACACAAAATGATACCTTGATTAAAAGTCTGATCTGTTACTCACAGAATGATTTTACAGAATTTTTTACTAAGTTCTTGTTTCACAATATAATCAAACTAGATGTCTTGGAACAGGTAAAGAAAAGCAAAAGTCACACAGTGAAATTGATGAACAATTCCTTTTGCTTCTCAATGTAATGTAAATATTTTGCACGTTAATTAAAAACAACAACAAATAAACCAGGGATGAGGCTACTGGCACGCCACTCTTTAGAGTTTATGCTCCTTGAATTAACTTCACAACAGTCATATACAATATTTGCTTTCCTTCTTCTTAACCCCTGGTGATGAGTATCCAGTGTAATAATGCCTAGGATTCCATTAGGCTTGTAGAGTAACAATTCATATTCTGAACACTTACTCTGTGTCAGGTACAAGTAAAGAACATACTCTCATTTAATTCTCCAATAACTTCATTGAGTAGGTCCTACTCTCATCTCTATTCCAGAATGAGGAAACTAAGGTTTGGAAAGGTAAAGTAACTTTGGACAAATTCATATAATTTATAAATGGTTCTGATTCCAGAATCATGCTTTCTGATTTCTTTGCTATACTGTCTCTCTACATGGCTCTAGAGCACTAATTTTTTAAAAAAGTAATGACAACTAGTAAGCCTATATATTATATATATAAAATGTTTCCTAGAGTCTGCCAGTTAACAATCTATTGTGCTATTGAACATTTTTTTAAAAACTTTTTGCCAGGTACAGGAAACACTGCAAAAAGCTGCCCTAAGCATATTCCATGGATTTCCCAGTGGGCAATTTGATAGGCCTGTCGTTATTCAAAAACACTTTTATTTAACCATGCTAGAACAATCAAGGGAAACAAAGCAGGCTAAACTGAAAGTATTTATAAAGCAGGGCACATGGTTATACAAACCCACAAAACATGCAAAGCTGCTGGAAAGAAAATCTGGTCAATTCCAGCACTAACAATCACAGTGAAGTTGGAAAGAAAATCTAGTCAATTCCAGTACTAACAATCACAGTTAACGCAATGTTCCAAGGTTTATCTTCCCATCAGTGCTTATAATGGATGTTTCACTATTCTATATGAAAAGGAAAAGCAAAGTATCAATTACATAAGTTATGTAGGTAATGTTTGCATTGCAAAATTAAGCACTAGTCAAATGAAGTAAAATAGTTGGAGAGATGAACTTTTATCTTTCTTCTACAGAAATAATTTCAGTGATGGCACTAAATATCTAGAACTGTTATTCTATGTGGTACCTACTAGCTACATGTGGCTAGTCAGCATTTGAAATGTGGCTAATATAACTGATAAACTGAATTTTAATTTTAATTTATAGTAATTGATATAAAATTTAAGTCAATGACTGATAATTCTGTTATTGGCATGATTTTAAGTACCTTTGGAATAACTTGGGTATGTAAATTTACTTTTTTCAAATGTAAATTTTATGAAATCAAATATAGATCATGTATTTCAGATGAAAATTTAAAATCCAAATTGAGATGTGCTATAAGTATAAAATAGATGCTGAATTTCAATGACAGTATTTAAAAAATGGAATGCAAAATCTAGCATTAAAAGTTTTAAAATATTATTTACATGTTGAAATATTTTAGATGTTGAATTAAAATAATATTATTAAGACAATTTTAGCTGCTTTTCACTTGATTTTATTGTTATATTTTAAATTCTGAGACAGATGTATACAATGTGCGGTTTGTTACATAGGTATACATGTGCCACGGTGGTTTGCTACACCCATCAACCCATCATCTCCATTAGGTATTTCTTCTAATGCTATCCCTCCCCTACTCCCAGTCCCCTACACATCCTGGTGTGTGATGCTCCCCTCCCTGTGTTCATGTGTTCGCATCATTCAACTCCTACTTATGAGTGAGAATATGCCGTGTTTGGTTTTTGGTTCCTGTGTTAGTTTGCTGGGAATGATGGTTTCCAGCTTCATTTATGTCCCTGCAAAAGACACTAACTCATCATTTTTATGGCTGCATAATACTCCATGGGATATATGTGTCACATTTTCTTTGTCCCGTCTATCATTCATGAACATTTGGGTTGGTTCCAAGTCTTTGATATTGTGAACAGTGCTAAAATAAACATATGTGTATATGTTTCTTTATAGTGGAATTATTTATAATGCTCTGGGTATCTACCCAGTAATGGGATTTCTGGGTCAAATGGTATTTCTTGTTCTAGATCCCTGAGGAATCACTACACTGTCTTCCACAATGGTTGAACTAATTTACACTCCCACCAACAGTGTAAAAACGTTCCTATTTCTCCACATCCTCTCCAGCATCTGTTGTTTCCTGACTTTTTAATGATCACCATTCTAACTGGCTGGAGATGGCATCTCCTTGTGGTTTTGATTTGCATTTCTCTCGTGACCAGTGATAATGAACTTTTTTTCATGTCTGTTGGCCACATAAATGTCTTCAGAACTTAAACAAATTTACAAGAGTAAAGCAACCCCATCAAAAAGTGGGCAAAGGATATGAACAGACACTTTTCACTTTTTTAGTGTGAGTACAAGAAAGCTTAAAATTATATATGTAATGTCCATTATGGTTCTATTAGACAGCATTATGCTAGAAAGTATGGCTATAAGTGCATTAATCGTCTTGAAAATATAGTGTAATAGTATGCCCCAAAACTCACTGAAATGACATTATTTTCAATCATAATCTCCATTCTAGTTGCTACAGTAAAAAACTATCATACTAATTCATTATGAAGGAGACTCAGTAAGGGCTAAATCACCAGAAATAAAAAGGAAAACTGGGAGACATGGGGTGTCAAACTCATTCCATTACTGCAGATAAGTCTGGTAGGTTAAAGCCAGCATTTGGTATGATGCTTATCCTGAAACCAGCCATACAACTTTTCCAAGGCACATTTCCACATATTCAAGGACAGGCACATTCCCAGAACTTCTAAACCTAAGAGGGTGCAACTGAAAAAAATATCTACAGCATTTTCTTTCTTGGCTGTACATTTCCAAAAATAGAAAAAAATAATGACACAACAATACAGTTCTTAATGATCCTAATGGTGTTCTATTTTAGACTACATTCTAAAAGTAAATATGCAACAATCAATAAACAAACACACAGGTAAACAAATGAGACGTGTCCAGAAGTCTGAACTGAGGTCCAAGTCCTGCAATTGTCCCTACCTCACTGGGCTTATTTCCTTATTTCCAAAATGGAATCAGAGAGGCTTGGGGTCTCTAAAAACTTCATTTAGTTATAAAGTTGGTGGTTCTATATGAATTCTAAGAAGATAACATATAATGCTTTCCTTTTTCATTGCACCACTTCCACTTATTTAACTCACAGCAACTTGGTGACAGGCTTTTTTTTGAGACAGGGTCTTGCTCTGTTTCCCAGGCTGGAGTGCAGTGGAATAATCATGGCTCACTGCAAACTCAAAACTCCTGGGCTCAAGAGATCCTCCCATCTCTTTCTCCAGAGTAGCTAGGACCAGACGCTTGAGACACCACTATGCCCACTATGCCCAGTGAGATGATTTGGCTGTATCTCCGCTCAAATCTCATCTTGAATTGTAGCTCCCGTAATCCCCACGTGTTATGAGAGGGACCAGATGGGAGGTAACTGAATCATGAGGGTGGATTTTCCCCGTGCTGTTCTATGGTAGTGCATAAGTCTCAGGAGATCTTATGGTTTTATAGAGGGGACTCTGCACACGCTCGCTTGCCTGCTGCCATTCAAGATGTACCTTTGCTCCTTCTTCACCTCTGCCATGATTGTGAGGTTTCCCAGCCATGTGGAACTGTGAGTCCATTAAACCTCTTCTTGTTTATAAATTACCCAGGCTCAGGTATTTCTTCATAGCAGTATAAGGTTTCTTAAAACTTCTTAAAACCCCAGCTAACTTATTTTTATTTTTTGTAGAGATGAAGTCTCACTATGTTGCCCAGCTTGGTCTCCAACTCCTGGGCTCAAGTGATCCTGCTTCCGCCTTCCAATGTGCTGGGATAAACTGACACATTTTTAGAAAGTGAAGTGCCTAGGACTACAACTAATCTAAATCATTTTTCAGTATATTACACTGATTGTCATTTTCTGACAATCACAAAAATTATGCTGAATAATTTTCATGTCTTAAATCATTTATGAGAGATGAGCTAGACAATCAGATATCTGTCATTTTTTTCTCTTTAACATATCTTGCATTCTTTCCTTTTCTTCCACTGTCAACACCATATTTTATATGTAAACTTCTATAACTTAGCATTGATCTATTAAATACAGATACAAATGATTTAGTTGACAGTGTCATAATTGTTTTAATGATGACCAATCCCTTCACTTTCTTCAAATATCATGCTATACAAAATATGAAGTGAGCTTTGTCCTTTCATAGGAAAAATAAGTGTTTTTAGAGAGGCCACGTCACTATGGCTCACACCTATAAGCCTAGCACCTTGGGAGGCTGAGATTGGCAGATCCCTTGAGATCATGAGTTCGAGACCAGCATGGGCCACATAGAGAAACTCCATCTCTAGCTGGGTAGTGGCACATCCCTGTGGTCCCAGCTACTTGGAAGACTGAGGTGGAAGGATCACTTGAGCCTCAGATTGAGACTGCAGTGAGCTGTATTTGCGCCAATGCACTCTAGCCTCATTGACAGAGTGAGATCCCATCTCAAAAAAAAAAAAGAGGTACTTATAATATTCTTCTTTTAATGTAGGTTGAAAAATAAATGAGTATTTCTTACAGAAATGTATCTTTAAGCCCTAGAAAAGCTAACTGAGTTTAAAAATAACCCAGTTTTTAACCAAGGACAACCCCCTTCACTCCCTAGAAACTTGGCTCATTATTGAGCAATTACATAGTTATTTCTAGCATCTTCTGTGAGTCAACAGAAAATAATTATATAACAGATAACATTTTTAGGCTAAGACAAAGCATTCGAGTTAAAATGCTTACTCAGTTTTAAAATGGCACACATTTTTGGAATAATTTATAAACTTAACAAAGCAATTTTTAGCAGAGTTTGAATTATCAAAACCCCCCACCCCCCCGCTTTTTTTTTTTTTTTTTAAAGAAACTGGTTTCAGTCTGTCACCTGGGCCAGAGTGTAGTGCACAGGATCATAGCTCACTGCAGCCTTGAACTTCTGGACCCAAGTGAAACTCATGCCTCAACTTCTTAAGTAGCTGGGACTACAGGCATGCACCACCAGGCTCAGCTAATTTTTTTAAACTTTTTTTTTTAACAGATGAGGGGTATCACTTTGTTGCTCAGGCTGGTCTTGAACTCCTAGCTTCAAGTAATCCTTCCTCCTTGGCCTCCCAAAGTGCTGGGATTACAGGTATGAGCCACAGAGCCTGGCTGAAACACTTTTTCAATAGACTATTCCACTACGGAAATTGTATCACTACAAAGTGCTGAAAAGCATCTTAAGGAAGAAAATAAGATAATTTTAATTTATAACGTCGTATAATCCAATTCAGTTAACATATATTATTGGTTCAGGAGGACTAAAACCATATTGATTTACCTGTGATTATCTAAAAGTAAAAGTGTCCCATGAGACTATATAAAAGACATATACATCTCACATTCCCCCAGGGAAATTCCTTCAGATCAGAATGCAGGGTATTAGATGTCGGCAAATGCACCCTTTAACCTGGAAACAAAAGAGAACAGAAACAGAGGGGATTTCTACCCTTGGGAAAACTAGTAAGTCGTTGGCTTAAATTTATTATACTGCTCTTCTACTACGTGTCACTTCCTGATAAAATGCAAGGTAGGAGTATGGCAGATGGAGGACTTAGATCATTCTGAAGGAATCTAAAAGTCCTGTCTGTTGACTGCAATGTCACTCCCTCCTCCCTAAGATATTAGGAGTTATTATTTTAAAGTCAAAGGATTAGACACAAATGTTGAGTGAATGTAAGTAATTTGAATTTTCCAGGATGGAACTTTCATGACGCAGTCATACTAGCTGATGGTGGAGCACTGTTGGAGGAATCAAGAGGGGAATATCAAGGAAGGAGGCAAAAGATTGTCACTTGGAGATGATTATGACACACATACTGCGTGTGATAACCCCACAGGACATTTCCTATATTTTAAGGTGCTCCTGGAGTATTTTCTAAGTTAGAGTAATTCCACTTGACAATCAGGACTTGATTAGGAAGTTCCACTGAATATTTAATTTTTTTGTTGTGTCTAAGTATTGAATGTAGATATTATTTCTGTGGCCCAATTACCCACCCTAACCCTGAATTAGAGATATGAGTGTGATTTTACCAGCCTTAGAGAATATTTAGCATGCTGATACATTCTTCCTGTGATCACTTATTCATTTGAAATTAAAAGGCTACTGATGTTTTATTATATTGAGCTGTTCCAAAAATTACAGAGGTGCTTTCTTTAGAAATATAGAATCCAGGGCTGGGCATGGTGGCTCAAGCCTGTAATCCCAGCACTTTGGGAGGCTGAGGCGGGTGGATCACGAGGTCAAGAGATCGAGACCATCCTGGTCAACATGGTGAAACCCCTTCTTTACTAAAAAAAAAAAAAAAAAATACAAAAAAATAGCTGGGCATGGTGGTGCATGCCTGTAATCCCAGCTACTCAGGAGGCTGAGGCAGGAGAATTGCCTGAACCCAGGAGGCGGAGGTTGTGGTGAGCCGAGATCGCGCCATTGCACTCCAGCCTGGGTAACAAGAGCAAAACTCCGTCTCAAAAAAAAGAAATATAGAATCCAAATAGTAATTCCTATATAATCTACTGTTTGTTTTGTTTTAAAAAGACAGATTACTATAAATCTCTTCTTTAGACATCAACCCTAGAGGACAGTTTGAATTTAAACAAGATTAATGTTACGATAATGACAGATTTGTAAACCTATTCTCTGATTATTTTATTAAGAAATGGAAAAATAAAGGAAGATGCATGGCTGGGTAGCTAAGAACATCTTATCTGTAAATCTGAACTGACTGCTGTTAGTGCATTGCTTTTAATGTACTAAAGCTCATACTGTTAAATAAATCCACTCTTTTCTGCAGTATTGCTTCTCCATTTGTTTTATTTCAAATGTTAGCTCAGCTTGACTTCTGGACCCAGCTGCTTTCTACATAACTGAGATTTCTATGCACTTCTGAAACTTTAATAGTAATTTACCATAAAACCCTCCAATCCCACTAAAGCAAGTTTTGAAAGGCAGTGATGAAGTCTCACAAATTGGGGGTGCTAACTGTGCAGCCAGATCCTCCTTATTCTCGAAATAAAGCGTTTCTAATTGGAAAACTCCTCTTGGGAGAACAGGGATTGACTTTTACTCACCCTTACTGCCAAAGGGCAAAAACTGGAGTAACTAAATAGTTCACTTTATCAGACAAAAATATAAACTAGCACTTTTACATTGATTTTAAGAGATAAGCTATGAGTTGGGTAAGAAATATTCAATGTTGGGACAAGTACTTCCCAATAGATATTGTTACATAAAGCAGAAGGAATGACAAAATGTATAATTACAATTCTGGCATCTGCCATGAAAAGGCTGTGTGTGTGTGTGTGTGTGTCTTTTCTCATTGATCATTGCCTGGTATTATTTATCCTTTGTTTCTCACACTGTTTGCAAGAAAGTATGCTTTGCTGCAAGATGCCAGTTAAATGCAATTCAGCAGCATAAGCGGCACTAGGATTCATGAAAAAAAAATGGAATAAGAATAAAAATAAATAACTTCACTTTCCTCTATCCCTGACACCAAAAACAACAGGCTATGAAAATAGTTTCATTAAAAAATAACAAGCCCATGCTCACCAGGGGATAGATCAGAGCAAACTGAATCAAAAATTCCTCAATCATTGCTCAAGTAGGTCAACTAGAATTAATTCAAAGGGCAAAGATTCAGAGTGAGCTGCCCATTTCTCACCAGTCTGCTTCTTCAGCCCTCCTATCTGCCCAGGAGGTAAATGATTTGGTGGAGCTCTCCATGGTGGGCAGGTCATTTGGCCAAGCCTCTCTTAGTATCAGTATAAAGGTGGGCCCATGTTGTGAATCATATTAGTTTGAGCTTCTCCAGTTGTCTAGAATAAAATGCTAATCGGATCCAAAGTTATTTGCTTTTTGGAAATGTACTTCTGTAATTTTGAATATTACTACCTTACTTTTAAACAAAGCCGTTAGTCTAATGGTCAAAATGCTGGTGGATGTCTCAGTAAAGCTATTTTTCTTTCGCACAGATTCTACCAAAGCACGATTAACTTTATTCTTATATGTCAAATTATGTTCTTTACTTAAAAAAAAATTAGAACAAAGCCCCTTTAAATAGAGCTCGAGAGGAATTTGTCCAAGTAAAATCTAGAGAGTTCTCTTAATGTTCTCCTTCAAGTCACTAAGGATATAGCTGTCTCAGAGCAGGTCTTTTCCTCTGTCATTTCAAAGTTAAAATATCCTCTTAGAAAAAAATATATGCTGCTCTAATGAAAATACAGTTTTCATCTATATTACTAATTGGGGGGTTTCTAGTCCTGAGTTTTGTTATTAGAAGCATCACAATTTCTCCCATACAACAGCAGTTCCCTGAGCACCCAGAGATTTATCAAAGATCCACTACTTCTACAGAAGACAGGCCAAATGATTTGTGAGGCCGAGAGAAACATGACAATGTGGGATTTAATTCAAAAAACATTAAGAATTTTAAGATAGCCACAGAAGAGGATTAGACTAGGCATGGGGCTAGGCATGGGGCCCTTCTAAGGTCCATAGCCTTCAGATCACAAGCCCATGAAAACTGGCCTGTTGGCCTGTCTCTGGGTCTCGTGGAGCTGGAGTACACAGATGGGCAGCTTTCAGAGCAGCATAGCTTCTCTGGCTTCATCATAAGGCAACTTCTGTGTTTCTATGTATCAACTTTTGCAGAAAGAGTCTTAGGAGGCCGGGCGCGGTGGCTCAAGCCTGTAGTCCCAGCACTTTGGGAGGCCGAGGCGGGTGGATCACGAGATCAACAGATTGAGACCATCCTGGTCAACATGATAAAACCCTGTCTCTACTAAAATTACAAAAAATTAGCTGGGCATGGTGGCACATGCCTGTAATCCCAGCTATCTCAGGAGGCTGAGGCAGGAGAATTGCCTGATCCCAGGGGGGCTGAGGTTGCGGTGAGCCGAGATCGCGCCATTGCACTCCAGCCTGCATAACAAGAGCGAAATTCCGTCTCAAAAAAAAAAAAAAAAAAGCCTTAGGAACCACCCCACAGGCTATTGTTAACAGGTATCTGATAACGAGGGCAAATGTTTCAACCTAGAATAAACCCACAGGATATTAATACGAGGGTTTGTCTTTAGCAACTTTGAAAGCTACAGCGGAAGAGAGAGATTCTGCTGTGTAGAACACATGTGTTGATCCCATAGATCTCAAAACACATGGGCTCAGAATCTATTGCTCATTAATTAGCTCTATAATCTTGGGTAAGGTATTCCAACCCTCTGCTGGATCTCTTGCTTTTCCCTTTAAAGCAAAGGTGTTAGAGACGTGATTCAAGCGTCCTTGGAAAATGTACTATGTCTGTGAGATGAGAAGAAAGAGAAATGATATACATTTTCTTTTCTCAGGGAAATATCTTTACTTGTAATGAGTATTTAATTTTATCTAAAGGAAATGATGATGATGATGATAGTAACAGGGAATAGACAAATTCCTAGGCAGCTAGGGATGGGTTCCTGGTGAAACCTGATCTTTAAGCCAAAGGACAGTTTAAAGCCTGAAAACTGAGGTGCCAGTTCCAGATAAAGTCCACCACCAGAGTGAAAAATTCGATCCCTGTCTTACCCACTCTCTAGATTGGTTCCTTCTGAATGACGTCTTTCAACCAATCCTATGGTGCTTTTTCCAAGCCTACCCATGGACCCATCAGCATACATTCTGCCATTCAAAGCCCATAAAAGCCCCCACTGCTGAATAATTGAATCTACTTTTCATTTTACCAAAGTTGCAACCAGGAAACCATTATTCCTGATTGTGATCGCATGTTAACAACTGAACTTAGTTTGCATTTAACTCATTTAAACTTCATGAATGCCTTATGAGGTAGGTACTGTTCTTTTACCTAATTTACAGGTAGGGGAATTAAAGCCCAAAAAGCTTAAGCATGACAACATTTATGAAGCCCCTATCATGTTCTAGGCTCTATGCAGATTCATGGGTTTGATGCATTCAGGGTCGAGGAAGCCAGGAGCTGAGTGCCAAGGAAGGGGAAGGGAAATAAAGGAAGGGTGAGCAGTCTTGCGTGTATTGTTTGAATGCCCAAGGAGCAGGATGCAGAAGGGAAATGCAGCTTTTTGATGAGTGAGAATTAAGATGAATTCCTTAAAGAACATAACAGAAGTCCCACTCATGTTTCTGAGAAATATAAGTGCTTTATGCAAAACAAAAATGTCTAACAAATTCCAAGGTTAATAAATTGGTACATTTAAATCCACACCATTCTATTATATTTTCAACTAAACAAGTATCGATGTGATAATTCACATTTGATATTTGGCTAATCCCATTCTACCAAGGGGTTTTAAATAACAACGTTAGAGAAAAGTTACTAAGAAAACACTCAAGCATCTAAAGGATTTAGTTAATTATGCCCTAGGCAAAAAACTTGGTTTCTTTATATCCTTCCTAATTTCCCATTACCTATTACACTAATAATTAATTTTAAGTACATTCTAAATACATTCTTCCAAAATAGAAAAAGTGCAATGAACATGATAAATTGCAAATAGAAACTGACATAACTCTTTTTATATATTTTGCATATTTGTGTCATTCAATGTGTAGGACATGAATGTACATGATGTGGCCAAGACTATCCTTAAAATTCAATCCTTTGGACAAATATCCATATACTGAAAAAACTAGCATCTCAGTTTTGACTGCATTTCAGACTATTTGTCATAGACTTTACAGAATAAAGAACACTTAAATTAACTGTGCAAAGCAGAGAGTAGAAATCATCTTATTGTACAACATCAAGACAACTAACAAAAACATTTCTTTAAAACTCATCTATATTTTAGAGCAGTAGCATTATTAATTGTCTGCATTCTGCTCCATCTTCATAATTCAATGTGTCCAGTTCTACATCTGTTGCATAAAATTGGCATCTTTATTGCACCCTTGGGACACAATTCCCCAATAAGAACTAGCCAAATGTACCTCTTTTTTTTGGCTTATGTAAAATACTACAGTGGATAACATACATCCTCACTCCCAAAGTACAAGAAGAAAACTTGTATCACTGAACACATGCAAATAAAAACACAGGATTCCATGCTTATCATTAAATCCATTTACCTGATTCATCAAAACTACTTGAGTAGTAGAACAAAATATTATATCTTCCCAGCATATTATGGAAAGGTATCCTCTATTGCTAAATAATTGAACCTATTTTTCATTATACCAAAGTTGCAACCAAGAAACCATCCTTGATCCTCATTCCAGTGCTGCCCAACTTTGATGGCCAGATTCTGCAGACTGTCTACCAAACTAGTGAGATAACAGATGCAATGCACTAATCTAACTTCATTCAATCATTCATTCATTCATTCATTCATTCATTCATTCATTCAAGAATTGTGTGTTTGCTAAGCACAAGGTAAAGAGAGTTCTACTATAGCAGATAATTATCCACGTAGTGTTTGTGTCATTCTAACCCATTGTTGACTTGCTAATACTATCCATTTGAAAATAAAAACTCTAATTTTAATTACTAGTTTAGACAAAGCAATGAAGGTATGCCTCCTGTTTCTTATTTCTGTTGCAAACTAAATATGTCTAGAAGACAACAGGGCATTGATTTTCAACCACAAGTAAATAAAGCATCAAGACTTTGTCTTAATAAGATAAGGTTTAGTCTGTGCTTTCTCAGTGGGATGGTTTTTTCTATTTTGCTATTTAATTGGTAGCAAAAAAACTTCAACAGTGTGTCCTTTTTCTGCCTACAATGAATTCTTCATGGGAATGGAGTTGCTGCAGAGAGCTTTCATATATAAATACTGCTTTAGAGCTAATTAGCTAAAAATCACAGGAAAAAAAGTATTATTTCTTATTTGAGAGAAAACCTGGAAATATTATTTTACTCCATGAATTCTCTGAATAATACAGGAAAAATGTAGAATCTAGGTTAAGTCTCTCCTGAAATCATCAAAAATAATGTCAGTTTACTTAGAGAATTCTATTTATATCACAGAGGTCTTTCTAATGCCTTAGACAAAATTAGGATAACAAATATGAACAGAAGCATGCCACCTGCAATGTTTTTAAAGTCCCTAAAATAAAAATGCAATCATTAGCTTTAAAAAGAGAAAAAAGTGACATAGAAACTATCATGCTAAAAGCAGTATTCTAAAAATGTTAACTAAGACATGATTAAGTACGAATTACTTTAATTTAGGCAGCTTCTTCTCTAGAGACTACCTGGGAAATACTGTCAACAAAGCCACAAAAAAAGCATCACACTACATACAAGAGGCATGAACCCTTTCAAGTTAATGAGGATTTTTAAAAATGCAAAAGATTGTTTTTCCTTTAGTGTTTTTCAAATTGGATTATGTCGCTCCCTTGCATAAAACTCTTCTATGGATTCCCATGCACTTAGGATAAATCTAAAATCCTCCTGATGGCCTGAATCCCCTTCCTAGCTCCCCACCTTTATCTATCCACAGGGCATACTGGTATTTTTCCACTTTCTCTGAAGGACTTAATTGTTCCTGCCTCAGGGCCTTTGCACTTTTCCCTCTATCTCAAGTTTTCTTGTCTATCTCTTGAATAACTTCTAGGCCTTCTTTAGGTACTCAAATGACATTTCTTTAGGGAAGTGCGCCCTGATTACCAATTTCAAAGTACTTTTCCTTATTATTCTCTCTCATAGCACCCAAGTGGATTTTCCTCATTAGTCATTTTCTTAGAACCCTGCTCTTTTCCTCCTCAGTACTTATTAGAAACTAATTATGTATGAGAGTAGGATTTGTGTTTGTTTTTTTTAAAGTTAGCCTCCCCCCATTAGATTATGCTTTACAGCTATAGGGACTGCACCTCCATGTTTACCCCAGTTGATCACAGTGCCTTCATATATTCACAGGCATGTTTCTTGGATTAATGGTCGAATTCCCAGTCATTAGACTTTGTGTCTGACATTGTTATAGATAAAGGTAGCCCAATATTTTGCATATATATAAATTGTAGTGGACAAATTGTCATAGTGAACACATTCTAAGCAGATAATGAGTTACATGATCTGCTCTCTTTGTGTGCAGATGGAACCTGTGACTTCCTTCTAACTAATAGAATCTGGCAAAAGGTAACAGAGTGTCTTTCCTATGATTAGGTTGCATTATACCTTGCTGGCTTTGAAGAAGTAAACTGCTACGTTCTGAGAGAGGAGAAATGTCAAGGAGTCTGTACAAGCTGAGAACAGACCTTGATCACAGCCAGCAAGAAAATGTAGTCCTTAGTTCCACGGCCACAATGAGATGAATTCTGCCAACAACCTGAGTTGGCCTAGAAGTGGATCAACCATCCAGTCCCCTGTCCCACCCTGGGTTGAGCCTTGGATAAGAATGTACCCCTGGCCAACAGCTGCATTGCAGCCTGGTGAGACCTAGGTAAGCCCTGCCTGGACACCTAATTCACAGAAACTGTGAGATAATAAATGGATGTTTTAAGCTGCTAATTTGTGATAATTATTACAGTGGAGGAGGAAATGAATACAGCTGCCAAATCACATCTGAAGCCAAATTGCCAACAAATGCATTCATTCTTCATTGATATTCTAATTTTATTTTCTTCTAACTACTGAGTTTTTGGATGTTAAAGTATTTTCTTTCTTTTTTTTTTTTAATTTGAGATGATTTTCTCACTAAAAGAAATACTTTTTGTCCTTGAGATATAACATTAGAGGTTTTTTTATTCAATATATTTAATTTAGAAGCTTCAATTTGTTCTTAATGGACGCCTACCATATGCAATACAGGATGCGTACATTAGGATAGACTTTGGGAAGGTATTAAAGCTGCTGAGCAAAACATAGGGTCTAATAATATATTTATTCCTATTTTTATTTTTCTATTTTTTTTGAGAGAGCCTCACTTTGTCACCCAGGCTGGAGTGCGGTGGTATGATCATGGCTCACTGCAGCAGCCTTGAACTCCTAGGCTCAAGCAATTTTCCCACCTCAGTCTGCTGAGTAGTTGGGACTATAGGAGTGCAACACCACACTAGGCTAGGGTTTTCTCTGTACCTTTTTGAACTGGCAAGGTCTTAATATGTTGCCCAGGCTGGTCTTGAACTCCTGGGCAAGTAATCCTCCCACTTTGGCACCCCAATGTGCTGGCATTACAGGAGTGAGCCACTGTGCCCCACTCCAGAAATTGGATATAGATTGGGTAATAATCCAAAGCACTCAACATATATGTTCAGCACCTCTTCATGATATTTTGAATCTAACCCCGAGAAGCTGAATCATTGCCCCTGTTTGGGGTATAACAAGTAGCCCAGAGCCTGAAGGAGGTGAGACTCAGTGGCTCTGAGCAGAGTTGTGTGATATACTCTCCTCCAGGGGGAGGCCAGGGACAGTATTTCATTCACCTTTGTAATCTCCGGATGCATAGCCGAAAATCAAACAATACAGATTTTTAATTGAAAGCTCAAGAGATATTATAGTACAATGGAATGTGTCAAGGAAGCCTTTTCGACAGTGGTGTCTTAGGTGGTTTTTGAAGATGTGGACAGTAGTTATTGCTAGAGAAATTTGTGAAATAACCGCTTCTCCTGATTTCATGCCATTTCACATACCAATTATCTAGTTTTTGCCCAAAAGCTATTTCTAAAGATGTATCATTTGTAGTTTTTTTTTAATTTTATGAAATGTAATGCTACTAGAACAACATCTTTATTTAAATCCACTCCTACCTACTTGTAATTTTTTTCAGAATGCCTTCTAATTGATGCTATGAAACATCTTAGATATCATCTGTGTTACTCCATTCATTCTCTTTTTTAAATGGCTGCTCCTCTATTTATAACATTCATCAGATGTACATATTCAGATTCCACTCTTCTGCCTAGGGCTGCTGTCCTAGCATACTAGGAGCACTGGCCAGACAAGGAAGCCTTATGTTTAAGTGTGGGCTCTGTGATCAAGCACACTTCTCTCAGAGACTTATTTCGTATAATCAGCATAATTATTCTCCATGTGTTTATTTCTTTAAAAAGTGCTTAGCCTTGAGGGGAATAAAAGTGCATAATAATGGTTTCCCCTGTTTCTGATCACACAGATAAACAGGACAGAAAAATAAACAGATAATCCCAGAAGGCCTTAAAACATTATGGTACCTTAATGTTATAGGATAGTATTTGAGCACACATACAAAGAAAAATATTTTGCAAGCTATAGCAACCCTCCATCACTATGTACATATGCTATACCACATATTTACTCACTATGTCTTTTGATTGTAGCCTATACTTTCCTCCTCTACACTTTAGTCCATGCCATTTCTCTAGATTATTATCTGTACTTAGCTGAATCTTTCTAAATCTATTTTAAATCCTAGTTCCTTGGCAGCAATTTCTTTAGAGTCCCCTAGTCTAAAGAGATTGCTCCCTTTATTCTAAATTAAGAAGCTAATAAGTCTCTTTGAAACATTTCTTCTATGGTCCTAACAATGATCTGAATTTTCAGCAATTCAGTTTTTCATGTATAAGAATACTATTTCTTTCAAAATACATTGTAAGGTGTTTAAGATATCTTCAATTTGATGAGTATAAATTACTGCTATGTTCCTTAGAGTGTCTAGAACCTCACAGTCTTGGGGGAAGAGTGAATTAGACACGCGTGCCAATAATTACTAAGTAGAACAAAGAGTGAGTGTGGTAGGCAAGAAAAATCTAGGTGAGATAATCAGGAGAGGCTTTTCAGAGTAAGGCCATGAAATAAGCCTGTGAGAATTACAGAAATTTCCAAAGGCGGAAACTGGGATCTGCTGGGAGAAGAACATTTGAGGAAACAGTCTGAGCAAACTCATGTTGGTGGCGCAATCCTAAGCATGTTCTGGAACAGGACAGGAGGGCTGGAACCCAGCTGCTGCTCAGTAGCTGAGACTCACACTTGGGAACCAGCTCAGTGGGGAGGTGACAAGAAGGCTTTTAATTTGATAGACAGCAGGAGGGCACTGAAAGTTTCAGTTGGGGGAAGACAATAGTGCTCCATATACCTGATAATATTTTCATTTTATTTCTACTACTTCCCAAAACTTTGTCCCGCTTTGGGAGACATTGTAAATATTATAAATATAATACCTTTATGATTGAAATATAATAAATCGATATTTTCCATATTCGTAGCAGCTACAGGTGGATTACCATTTCCCAAGTGCATCTCTTCTGGTCTATGTCCATCTCTATTTGGCTTACTTACCCACTGCACAGTTCTTTGGTGCTCTGTGGATCTTGTTCAATCCTTGTTTCAAGAATTTGCTTTAGGTCATAATTAAAGAAACACTGATCTGTTTCGTCAGTAGTATTTCTTGAATAATCTTTTACAGTTCTCTCTTGTAATCAATAGGAGGGTATTTCCGAAGAGGCTGGTGTGGCTCACAGATGGATCGTTTTCCAGCCATAGAAAGCTACCTTGGGGGAAGGAAACTACTTAGCCTCCTGTGTGGCAAGTACATTAGACATACATAATACAATAATTAAATTGATGAACAGTCGATAGACTCTAACGGCCTAGGAGGGAAAAACCAAAAAGCACATAAACATTTTCTCTTCCTTTTTTTTTTTTTTAAATGAATCACTTGTATTTTACAACACCAATGGAAATAATGCAATTGTATACAATTCTGAAATCATTAACAATGTTTGCTAATTTTCATAGCATTCTCTGGGAGAGGTCCAGGTATATCCCATATTTCAGTTAGATCTAAAAATCAAAGAGAATATTTTTGGACAGAACTACCCAAAGTACGTCAGAAACAAAAGTAGTCTTGAGTCATTTTTATTAGCTGCTGGTATTGATGAAACTCATTGTATTTCTGAATGTACCGGATGTAAAAAAAAAAAAAAATTCAGCATCCAGGTGTCACTCTCCCTTTTAAAAGCATAATAAGTCCTGGAAAATCATATTCCAAGGCCATAATGATATGCATTGAAGAGAACCAAAGTGGAGCCACGGTTCTAGGCCAAAGTCCACAGACATAAACAGTTTTTTGCCTGTTACTATTCAACTGTCTAACAGTGGGCCACATATGTTTTCTGGAACACTTGTTTTCTCATTTATTAAATAAATGGTGGCAGGGAGAGTCCATCTTCGTGATCTCTAAGGGTGCTACTAATATGAACAGAAGACAGGAAAATACTGGATACAAGAGGGCAGTTCCCTGGCAAAGGCCTCATCCTCAAGCCTGGATATCCGCTGCCCTAAAAGAGAACAGGCATTCCTGGTTTAGTCCCCAAAAAGTTGCCTTTTGGCCCACCATGCCCCCTATCCTGTACCAATATTAACCCTGAACCCCAAGCTCCAGAGCAGAGCAGCAAGCCAGCAGACCAGCAGATAGATAGTGGAACAACAAGGTAGAGAAAGGGAGAAGAGGAGGAAGATCTGAACGGTGAGAGCAGTTTGGCTGGGGGAAGCTGAAGAGGAGTTTAGCCACTGGGCAACCTGACTCCAGGGGAGGGTCACCTTCCCATCCATGCCACACTTCCCGCTCCCCATCCATCCTGCTGAAAGCTATCTCCACCACTCAATAAAACCTCACATTCATTCTTTGAGTCTGTGTATGACCCAAATCTTCTGGGATGCTAGACAAGAGCTTGGGGTACAGAAAGCTGTCATATTGGCCCTCTGCTCTTGCAAAAAAGGCAGAGGGTCCATTGAGCTGCTTAACATTCAAGCCATCTGCAGACAGCAAAGCTGAAAGAGCTTTGTATCTTTGGAGTTGCAGGGACCCACCCCTGGATACTACTGCAGAGCTGGAGCCCGAAGTACAGCCCAGCCTCTACATCTGCCCATCTGCATGGTCCCCACACCTGCAGGGGTTCGAGTGGTGGGGGGACTGAACAGGTGAGCCACACCCTTGTCACACATCCTGTGGTCCTGCAAGGGGAATCAAAGAACTCTTCCTTTTCACCATAAGCTCTGAAGCTCTACGAGAGAGTCAGTCTGTTATTCCATCATTTCAGTGATCCTCAGGGAGATGACCTGGGTGTTTATCATCAGCTGATCATAATCTTTTCCTCCTTGCTAGTTGCAGCAAACCCAAAACAACCTGCACGGATATTAAGTGCAAAGAAAATCCTTGAAATCTCAAAATTTAAGAAATATAAGGGGTTTATTAAGAGATCTGAACAGACTCCTCATTTTGATGAGGAAGTAGAAGCAAAGAAAAGTTAAATTAACTGCCCAGGTCATACGTTTGCCATGGACAGAACCAAAGTCCAGGTCTCCTGTTTTATTGATCCATGACTGCACTTCCCATATACTAGTTATGTGTGCACCATGCTCACAATTTCTGATATATCTGCTCACTGTCTTTACTATTATTGAGAATATTTTTGTTGAAATCAATTAATGTTTTCATTGAGCACATTTATTCTAAGAGGAAACTGTACATCATTACAGTAAATGGAAACCAGTATCAACTGTTATCAATAGGTTACCATAATGTAAAATGAACATAAAACTATATTTCATCATCTGCTTAGATTCTTTTGCTTGCCAGATGCCTGGGGCCTAAGGCGAATCTATTTGTTAAAAATGAAGATTAGCAAATGTTAGGAGTATTCTGTGTCACTGGCAAAAAATTGAGACCACTGCTTTAATTTAACGAGGACTGAAGAAAACATACAAATAGACTTTAATGCTAGATAAAGGTATGATTTCAGTATTTCTTAACTCCTCAATACCATGACTTTTAACTTCATCCCCACATGAAAAATCAGTTTACTGGACCTAAATAAGAACAGGCCTTCTTGGTTTTGCAATGTCTTTGCTTTTCAGTTCTCTGCTTCCCATCTGCAGGAATGCATCATCTGCACTAATGTTAGGCTGAATGAGCTGTTCCCTCTCCTTCAGTTAATGCTCTGCATTATACAGCATGGGCGTCCTGGAGAGGATGCCATGATCCACAGGTATCATGGCACATGGCAGGATTTCCAAAGACCGTGACATCATCTGAAAAGTTATTGTTTCATTCCATTAGGGCCATCTCTGATCTCATTTCTTCAAAATGAAACTTGACAACTCTAGTTTAGACAGGGCTTATATATGATGCAACTAGGGCAAACTTGATTCATAGTCCAAATTTATCAGTACAAGGCAAAAAAAAATAGGTTACGTAATAAAAACTGGGTCAAAACCCCTGATTTCTTTCAGTCAGTCCCATAAGCCAGTCTACTTCACTAACAACATTTACTCATTCTTTATTTCTAAGTTTAAATTTCTGAGTATTATTTATAGAGCAAATCAAAGACAAATTAAATGCATTATATGCTTCTGGAGAATTAAGTTCAGATTCAAATCTTAAGGTTTCAAAATGTTAAAGAAAAAGCAATTTATATATTTTTCAAAACTTCAATTCAAACTATATTTTCAACAATTTCATGATTTTAAAATGTGCTTACCCAAAAATGCAAACATTTGCCTTTAATATCAGAATAATTCAGTGTTTACAGATGTCTAATTTAACAGACATAATGTTAAATGGACATATTTTAGGGGGTTCATGAAGGAGGTATAACTTATTGATTACACAAGATGACTGTACATTGCTCCTGAAGTCCCCAATTCCAGTGAAGAAACAGAAAAGCTACAAACACTAAAACAAAGAGAATGGGAGAGTAGACAATAGTAGATTAAGGTTATCAAAAACACTGATTATGGAAATAAGATGAATTATTAAAATCTAAAGTTTTAGATTACAAAGATCTGGAATTTTATATGCAGCACAGTATCAATTGACTATATGAAGAGAATAAAGTTATCTTTTGGGATACGAGGGCACTAAAATTTTATCTGCCTTCCTTATCCATTCTCAGGAAGATGCTAAAGGTATGCTTTACCAGTTCTGGGGAGTAAAACGTAAAATGGGATATGAGGAATTTCAAGAGGCAGGCTGCACAGCAAAAGTGAGAGGGCAGAGGCAGGGCAGTGGGCAGAGGAATCGCAGGTGGACGCCTCACTTGTGCAACATTCCTGGAGTAAAACCAGTAATGCTACAGCGGGGACAGAGGGCAGGGGTCTCCAGAAAGATTGCATCTGAAAAACAGTATACAAATGACACGATGTGTGTGGTTTATAATGTTTTTGGAAGTATTAGAAATACCCCTTAATGTTAGAACATAGAAATCTAAGGATGAGGAAAGAGAAGCACAAAAGGGAAGTTATTAACTTCAATGAAAATAAGAAGTCGTACAAGAAAATAAATTAATTAATATGATGATTCACCTTCAAATAACATTTGTATAACCACGAGGTTGTGAACACAACACTAATTTAACCAAAAGGCGTTATATTACTGTATTGGGCAGAAAGGAGAGGGGAGCATGTGGGTTGGAAAAAGGGCTTATAATGACGAAATTTCAATTTGCAGTAGTTGAAAGTCAACCACAGATGGCTAGAAATATTAAGAATAATAGAAGAAACACTCTACTTAGGAATACATGGATAAAATCCAGAAGAAATGATTAGAATCAAAAGTAAGAGGGATGCTCAGGGATTAGTAAGAGATTTTTTGATTTTTCAAATGTCATGTTTTACTTTTATGGTAAAAAATGTATTTCACATTTGCTTAATCTGTAAATTAAATGGCTTAACATTGTTAATATATTGTAAAGTACATTCATTTTAAAAGAAATCATTTAAACAATTCTATAAAAACTTCAAAGCAGATTTTTATAAAATTGAATACAAAACACAGCAAGCATATTTCATTGTCAAAGAGCACTCATATTCTTCTGAAGTATCTAATCTGCTATGTGCTTTAAATGGCTGGGAGTATTTTTGAGACTTCTGTGGAAAGAAAATACTTCGATTGTCCAGCTAAAATTCTCTCTCTACAAGATACCAAAAATTTTCACCTGCAACTTTCCTTTTCTGTTCTGTATCACATAAATACAATCTGTCTGTTTTCGATAGTGTTTTTGTCTTTGGAGTGAATTATGCTAAACTGAAAATATTAAAAGATGTAATGATTATAGAATATTTTTTGAATTGCTCATCTTCTGTATGTTAAATTTCTAAGGGAAATCTTCCTCTCTCAATAGCAAAACATTTGGTACACAATATTAAAAAGTAGCACAGTCAGTGTTATTGGAAATATACTAACTGAACACTGAACTGTTTAATAAGAAGGAGAATCAAGTTTGGTCCTTCAATACAGTGAAATATTTGTGCTTAGGGCATAAAATATTTCTAATATAAAAATGTGCAAAAATGTATTTCTGGGTTTACGTTACTTACAAGAGAGCAGAAAATGTATACAAGAGAGATTTTTAAAAAGAGAAAGATATTTCTAACTACTTCGAATATGGCGTAAGGGTGATTTACAGCATGTAAGTATAACCTTAAGTATAACATGGAGTAACCTTCCTGAAGATTCGAGGGTTGAGAATGATACCCCCTTTCACTTGAGCGCCTGTAATTTGACTCACATTCACATCATTTAGAAAAATAAACACAGACTGAGGTAGCTGATGCCAGCAGAGCTGCCCATGATCCAAATTTACAAAGAGGAAGGTGAAGTACACACTTTAAGTTTTTTTTTTTTAAACAATTGACTTGTATTCCAGAGTATCTGATTCCCTTATTTCAAGCCACTGTCAGTACTTCACCCTTACATAGTTTGAAACGCTTTGCAAGAACGTTCCTATCTATCAAATTAGTTCCACCCCACACAATCATTAGGAGGTTAATTAACAAGCATTACTATCCTCGTTCCAACGACAAAAAGACTCAAAGAAGTTAAGTGGCTTATTTGGTCTTTGTTTAGCTTTAGGGAAAAAGTAAAAATATGGCTCAGGAGTCTTGGGTTTCTTGTCTAATCTTTGCACTCTCATTAGTCATTCCCAACCTGCAGACATCAAACAATTCAAGAGACTCAGGATAATGTTAAAATTCCACATTTGTAACTCCAAATGAAAATCCAGCATTATCTTCAGAAAGAATCAACAATATATCCTATGCATATGTATAATTCTATTTTTCAAATGTGCATCAGTGTTGCTCTGATGAATAAAATACACACTTGTGTAAAACTTTCTATTGAATTCACAATTGCCTTTTATCTTCTGTGTATCCTTAAATCAATGGAAGTTAGAAGTATAAATACTTAGTGGAGGTCGCACAATTTTTTGGTACTGAACAATTATCCTCTATGAGTCCAGTCTAGGTATGTGCCTCTTGGAGAGACCCTCACTTACCAAGCAAACTAAATCAAGCACCCATTCTGCCCCCCACTCCCTATTTCAGTTGTTTCTCCTCTTCATCACATTTACAAGTTTACAAGCATTCTATTTATTTCTTGACTTGTTTGAGGATCTGCTTGGCTCCATTCCTCACCTGCCACAAGAGGCCGTGGTCCATCAGGACGGAAGCAGTGCTGCTGCTGTGCACTTCTGTGTACACCTAGGGTTGGCCTGACACTAAGGAGGGCCTTTGTGTAGCTGAGTTGACTTAACGTTAAACCAGTGTTTCCACATCCAATCTCCTAGTGGGCTGATGGCTCTCCTCTCTTACAGTAGATGATCACAGTGTAAGTTGAAAAACAACTATGGCAATGAAAATGGTGTCTGCTAGTTATCGAGGGGTGTTTAGCATTCCATGTTAGTACCTTACTGTACTATTATATAATACTTTTACCGCAATCTGTAAGGTGGGTATTACTGCCTTTATTTTGCAGATGACACAACTGATTTTCAGAAAGTTAGGCACTGTTTTCCTGGACTAATTGAGCTCTGAATCATATCTACATGTTTCTAAAACCAGCCCTAATCCACTGGATTGCAATGTCCCTGTTCCACTTTAAATGCATGATACTGCCTCCTAGGCCGCAGTTCCGTTAATAAAAAGAAAAAAGACTTGGCCTGTAATCCCAGCACTTTGGGAGGCCGAGGCGGGTGGATCATGAGATCAGGAATTCAAAAACAGCCTGACCTACATGGTGAAAAAACCCATCTCTATTAAAAATACAAAAATTAGCTGGTCATGGTGGCACGTTCCTGTAATCCCAGCTAGTCGAGAGGCTAAGGCAGGAGAACTGCTTGAATCGGGACCCAGGAGGGGCTGCAGTGGGCCAAGAGCCGAGATTGCGCTACTGCACTCCAGCCTGGGCTACACAGTGAGACTCCATTTTAAAAAAAAAGCAAGCAAGCAAGAAAGAAAAAAACCAACATATTTCACCCAAGGGGTTATGTGTCTTCTCTTATTTATGCACAGTTATTAAAGACTCCACTCTTCTTTAGAATTCAACAGATGTTTCAGCATTAACTAAGATTCCCCATTATTTTTCAGTGAGAAAGAAAAGAGGGTGGAGTCAGAGATACTCACAAAGGGAAGTTTGTGATGCTGAGTCAGACTCAGAGCTGAAGTGCAGGCAAAAGGATGCTGCTACCGCCCAGAGCAGAATGAAAGAGCCACTTTGTTAGTACTGGGGGAGAGTGAGGGGATGCAGCATTTAGCTAGAATAAAGTCAACCCTCAGGCAGAAATCAGGGCAATTATTGAACAGATCTGGGGGCATCACATTCACTCTGAACACTAGAGATGATGGCCTTCTGCTCAGAGGCAAATGACAGTATTCAAAAGTGGATCCTATCCCAATCAAGCCCCTACCCCGCTGCCTGCCAGTGTACAGAATCAAAGGGAGTTGGCCGCTCAGCCTGGCTCTGCCTCAGGGTTGACAAATGTGAGATCAGCCCCTCCTCACCACCACCTGGCTCCCTCTGGACCTTCTAATGGTTTGGAGGGCAGAGGAATAATGTAATTTGTCAGGAAAGGGACAAATGCTGCAATAACAATGTCCACCTAAACTGAGCAAATGCTTGGTTTAATTGTCTCTACAAGCCAACCTAGCTGGAGTTCTGCAGGGGAAGCTGATGATCCAAAAGAAATTATTTTCTTATCTTTTATTGAAAATTTCAAAGAAAACACATGCCACAGCCCCTCGGGACAAACCAGAGAATGGCCAAGATGGGGAAGATGGATGTCTTCCAATGTCTTGGCATATCTGACTTTAAGATATTGAGTATACTATCATAACTTTCTGCCTGAAATGTCTTTATTAGAGAAACAAGATTTATGTTTTTGGTCTAGGGGGCAAAAAAACCCTTAGATGCCCATAAAGGTTCCTCTGTAAGTCACTCAGCCTATCTGATTAGGGGCACATAGGGCAGAATTTTAAAGAGAAAGTTATCTCCTTTTGAGTGGCCAGGTTTCCCTTTCTTGCAATTTACTTTATCTATTCCCTTGGGCTTTCTGGCACATTATATTACTTTTTTGGTTTCTTTTAGAAGTTCCTGCAGGAAATAGTAACTCCCTAGTTTCCTGATTTTTAAAAATGAATGTTCACATATGTTTAGCATCAGGCTGTTTTGTATCCAACCGTAAATCTGCACACTACAGGAAAAGTGCATATATTTTAAATAATTCACATATTGCAGTACAAACTTGCATTTCATGGGAGGAAATTAGGTAGATTAGAAATTCATAAATCGGATCGCAATCTTTTCTCTTTGTAAACTTAAAATAATACTAGTTGGCTAAGTGATATTTAGGAGAATATAGCTAATTATTAACTTGGAACTTTTCTGTGGATTTCAGCAGGGGTAACTGTGGATCTCAGACTAGTCATTATGTTTCCTCCAACTGGCCCCTTTTGCCAGGATCTGCTGCAACTGCCTTTATTAAGGACCTTCCCATTTCTTGCCTAGGAACTGCCAGAGCCTCCTAACTGGCCTCCCCTGGCCTCTTGTCATCACACCCTTCTACCATTTCTTCATAATGCTGTGGAATGTTTTGTTTTGTTTTTTCTTCTAACACTCAATTCTAGTCATGTCAATGCCTGCTTTAAATCTTACCTATTTCTTTATGAGGTAAATGCCCACTTCCTGGTTGGCACAGGGCCCTTCATGAGCTTCTTCATCTCACCTCTGGTCATTACTCCTCTCTTCCCCAACACTCACGTTCAAGTCATGCCAACTGGCTTAAGTCTTCAGAGTGTGCTGCTTTAAGCCTTTTTATGTCACACCTGTTTCTCCCTTTTCTCCAAACTGCCCTTCTCAATCCTTTATACCACGTTATCATCACTCCACAAAAAATTCCAATCCGATATGAATATTGTCTTTTCCATGAAGAATGTGCTTCCTGAACACCTTCTGTGTGGTACAGCTGTGCCAGTGTAGATTTCCATGGATTCTGCTTTCCTTTTCTCACACTTGATCAATCTTATGTTAGCTACTCTCCAATTCTAGAAGGCAAGCTCCTTGAAGGAACTGACCTTTATCTTGCAGTTATTTTTCAAGTATTGAGAACTGTGCCTGACACAGAATCATGGACACTTGATAGATGTTTGTTGGACAAATGACTAGATTAAGAATACACTGAGTTAGAAATCACCGTATTTGGTATAATATAAGAAACAGTGGGAAGTCAATGGTCTCCCCCACAAAAAAATTACTGATGCCTGAAAATCTACCATTTATGATTTATTTCATACATGATTTATTGCATTATTCATATAAGACAATTAATGTGTAAATATTTTTGTGAGAGTTAACACAATCAGTCATCAACTGACCCTGAAGTAGTTTTTAGGTTCCCACTGTCAACAGAAAGAATGGGAGAGCATAGATTGCAAGAAACAGGTGGTAAGAGAATGGCCAGGTAGCAAAAGGGTGAGGCTGGCATGGACAGGAAACAGGAGAGGAGGATTAAAGCAAGTTTATCAGTTTCTTAATTTTCCCTGGCACCAGCACTTACTTTCCATCTACATACCCAGTATTCTCTCTCAATTTCCTTCACTTCTGCGAATTGAACAAAAGTGAACAGGGAAATTTTATTTCACAGATACAACACATCTTGGTAAGCAAAGAATGAATCCCATGTGACCCTCTGATAAACCCACCTTTCCTCTTTACACATTCAGTTCCCCAAACTCATATGCCAAAGCCCTTGTCACATTCCAGCCTCCTGATTTACAGCTTTCCTTAATTTGTTGGAGTTATGATTTGATTTAATAATCCTGAGGAGAACCCTGTTCAGTTTTCTGCAGTGGCCTTTCCTCCACTACTTCAAGTATCTCTCATAGCACCACAAATGCAATGCAAGCAGAATTTTCCTAGCTCTCTGGAGATGCCCACAAGAGCTTTGACCTGTCTTTCCTTGCTGCCTCCACAGCCTTGCTTTCTTAAGGCCCACCCATGGCGGGGCCTGGCTGCCAGCAATTGCCTATGGAAGGCCACACTCCCTTTCAGAATTGCCATTCATCAAGCTCATCATTCAGGTATCATCTAACATCTAATTATTCTGATTAAGCCACATTTGTGTGGAGGGTCTTATTACCTTTGTACTTTATTGAATATAATACGATTCAGAATAATCAACAGAATTCATCTTCTCAGTGGTGGGAATGGAGGTTTGAAAGCTACACAGATTGGGGAAAGTGTTTTCTAGCACTGTGTTCTACCTCATTTTTGTTCCTTTCAAAATAATAACACTTTTTCATTAAAAGCATGTTTCTCTCAACTAGTTGAAAACGTTTCCACATATTCTATTTGCAAGTTCCTGCAATAGCCAAAAAGCAAAAGAATATAAATATTCTGTAGTAGTACCTGAGTCATTAGGCTACACAGCTCCCTACTGCACATCCTGCAAATGTACAGGTGTTAAATTAGCTGCAGAACAGCTCCCTGGTTGTCCTTTTCCATACAAGAGACAGCCTGCAAATGGGAAGGATGCGTATTTACCTTAGAAGAAAAGTTGTTTTCTAATTTGCACTCAGATTCAAATGCAAAGTCAAATTTGTCTGTATCTTATTAAATAATGGAGGCACATGAGCAACTACCAATTTCTCTTGGATCAGATCTATATGTTATCCCCAAGTATCACACCAAGTTAATTTAGTCAATAGCTCATATGGTTGGTAAGGAAATCTGAAATTAAGGAGATGTTCTTTTATCAGATATTTATAATCCCCTTAAATTTCCTTTTCAGTTTCTGCCCTCTTTTCTTTCCCCACAGAAAACAAAAAATTGGTCTGGTAGAGAGAGAAAGTTACCAAGGAAAAGGGCAGTTAAAATAAAAGAAGACAGAGGGTCATACTGACAAATTAATCAAGTGTCAGAGGGTCTACACTGCCTACAAAGGCTGCTCTACCCTGCCAACCCATCCCAGGTGACTTGCCAAGTGCCCCCAGACACAAGCTGAGTAGGCCACTCAGTTGGCTTTCCTGTGAAGCTTGTCAGTAGTGATTTAAATTTTGTTAGGCCATGGGAGGTCTTACCTGAATTTATTGGCAGATGATGGCAAAAGCAGAGTATAAAGAAAATACCTAGCAACGAAGGCCCTTAGACCAAGCCATTTTTGTATTTAACATGAATACAGAGCTGATTGCTGTGTGGCCACAGGGTTGTGAATACTTTGTGGTGTCAGCTTTCTTTAACCCTTAGTCCACATTCTATTCTAAAAAAAATACATGTACATTTAAAGTAAATTCCCCTCTATATGAGAATATTAATGCCTATAACCTTATCCACATGATGTTAATGACAGGCAGGAACCTATAACCTACTAATTTGAGGTAATTTATTCAGGTTCAGTAAAATGCCTTTGAACTTAAATACATTTTCTTCAAGAAAGTTATACAGTGGAGTGAAGGAGAGAAAATGATCTGGATAATTACACTGAAAAGATAAAGAGAGAATTTTGGAGATTATTATGACCTTTCTTTTACAAGTGGGAAATAAGATGAAATCCAAATCTTCAGTACAATAATATTTGCTCATCATATTAAATTCATATAACTGTAAGCCTCTCCCTTGATTATAAATCCATTTGAGCCCGGGCCATCACAGCCAAGGATTTCTTTCTTTTCTGATCTTCCGGATAATTTAGCCTGAGCTGTCACAGACTCCAACTCTTAAAGGGAGTATCCAAAGCACGCATGTAAAAGAACCAAGTAAATAATTTTCTAATATTCTAGGCATACAAAAGTTTCATTTGTCATGAATATTTGTCTCAACATAGTCTACATTTATTGGCACCCTACTCCTTTCTTCTTTTAGTTACAGCTCACTGCTTCAAAGTTCCCAGATACAAAAGGGCAGTGATCCTCAAGTAGCTCAGCAAAAGATATCATTAAAATTGTTAAAAAAAATAAAACAAACAACAACAAAAAAATACCCGACTGGGTGCGAGGCTCACACCTGTAATCCCAGCACTGTGGGAGACCAAGGTGGGCGGATCACCTGAGGTCAGGAGCTCGAGACCGCTTGGTCAATATGGTAAAACCCTGTCTCTACTAAAATACAAAAATTATCCAGGCATGCTAGCATGCATCTGTAGTCTCAGCTACTTGGGAGGCTGAGGCAGGAGAATCTCTTGAACCCAGGAGGCAGAAGTTGAAGTGAGCCGAGATCGTGCCACTGCACTCCAGCTTGGGTGACTCCATCTCAAAAAAAAAAAAAAAAAAATTGCTAAAAAATCCTACAGCTTTCTATCCCTAACATGACTTTCTCAAACCAGATCTCAGAGGAGGGATCAGATGATTCATAGCAAATACTTGGAGTTTTCCTTAAGACACGTTTCTAAGAAAACCAACCAAACAAGCAAACAAAAAAAGCAAGTAGATACAAAATAGAATGAATATGCTAGACTAATCATTTGTTGATTGAGTTGATGTTTGTTGAGGGTCATTTATGTGCCACTTTTCTTGTATCTGGGCACGATTTACACACTACTTACAAGGTCTGTTGTCTGGTTTTAGTAAGTTTGATGACTCATTTTTACTAAGGCAATTTGATTTTTAAAACAGGGTTATTACATGCATCAGAACTCTTTTCCAAAACAACCTTGATGGTTAGCAACCTTAGTGGTATCCATAATGAGTACATTAGAAAGAATGGAATAACTAGAGTGGGTTTATGGTCTAAGTTCAGAAAGTACAGGTGTTAAACGGCAACCCTAAGTGTGACCCTATCATTCTAAACAAAGATCTTTAGAGACCACATTTCAAGTGCTTTGAAAGTCACCTTTAAAAACTGGTGCTTTTTTTTTTTTTCCTCACTCTGGCAATAACTGAAAGACAATCATGTCTCCTTTCACACCCCAATCCCCAACTTCAAACCTAATCAGATCATATAAAACATGATGGAAATGGGCGTGTTAAGATAAAATTGAAAAAATAAGCAAGGGAAGGGAGCCTTTGGTATCCACTGATTTGTGAATGTCCAGAGGGCAGACAAATAACTGGTGAATGGAGAGCAGAAAGATTTAAGTCAGTGTAAGGAAGAACCTTTAAGCACATATTTTATAGAATTGCCGGCTTGTCAGCAGAGACCGAGGAAACATCTGTCAGTATCACTTTAGGGACGAGATGAAGGGTTTTGAAAGAATACAGGCTACCTCAGAGTTTTTAGAGCCAGGAAGTGCTTACATTGTGATATGCACTCTATCTTCCCTAAAGAACTAGAAAGTTTAGTTTAAGACAGGTTCACTCCTCAGTCCATCCTTGAACAGTGTTTGCCTCTAAGAACTGAGTGGAACATCAAATAACTAGAGAGTATCTTGGGGACAGTGACCAGCATAAAGTCTCAATGAAAAAAAGTGAAAAAGAAGGGTGTGGGTACAATGGCACTCGTCTGCTGTCATATTAAGTGTGACAGGAATTCTCTGGCTTGGGGGTAGAAAGTCAAAGAACATGTGAAAGTTAAAAACAGGTATTATTTGATTCAGGATAAATGGAGATATTCTGACAATTAGAACAGTTATATCCAGTTCATACAAATATGCTTTTATCAGTATTACAAAAATATGCTTTCACTTTCAAAACTTCTATGGTGTCATTATCAAAATGTCTACATGCCATGTCCATCACAGAGCAGCAGAACCAAATACCAGACATAATTAAATAACTTGTACTTCTTTAAAAAGTCAGCATTTAATAGTGGGTGCAATGTAAAGTTGTTTGAAAGAGCCCCACACCTAGCTGAGTTCCCATCTTGCCACCAGATAAACACTCAACAAAGATTTACTGCATGCGTATATTAGAGCTAGTGAATGCTTATGATAGCTCACTTCTGGTCCAGAAATTTAATGAGTGGCAAATCTATAGTCTCATTTAATTATTGGAATAGCCACATGAGATAGATTCTATGACAATTCTCTTAGTGGGGAGAAAAGGGGGCCAAGGAATGTGCCTAAGGTAAGTGTGAGAAACAAGATTTAAATCCAAGTTTCTTGAATGAAAAACTGGGCTGCGTGACCTCCATATGATTTTCTTGCTCTTACATATATTTTCAATACATTTCAAAATGAGTGCCACTGGGAACTCTGCAGTATGAAGACTTAGAGCTTCAATGGCACACAGGAAAATGAAATTGCATATGGAAATGATTTTGCCAGGTGGAGATTTAATAAATCTTTTTACAGAAATTAGCCCTTGTAAGTCCTGAATGTGCATTAAGTTTAATCATTTGTTTTAAATATGCCTACACACACACAGAGCTCTTTGACCTATATTGTTTTTTCATTATTAATAAACTTGTAATATTCTAATATTTGACATCATGCATTTGTTGCATAGTGATTTTCACATTTAGTGAGCAGGAAAAATCTTCTTGATGATCATTCTGTAATTCTCTTTCCAAAACGTTTCCTTGGGACGTTGTTCGAATTGATTAAAAACCAATTTAGGGAAAAAAGGAGGCAAGCATCTTCAGTTCCCAAGCTGATTAGCAATATATAAAATCTCTGTAATTGACATAACATTTTGTAGCTGTATTTCTTCATTAATATGATGATTATGTATGAGGCAGAGCCAAGGCAGGAAGGAATGGGGAAAGGCAAAAAGGGAACAAATAGGTGAATGTGCGTGCATAGGACTGAGTGTATGCTCCGGCCTCATGCCAAGTCCAAGTAACAATATGGTTGTTGCTGTTTTATCATAACCACATCAATTCTTTCTTTTCCTTTGATCTGTTCTCAAACACAATTAAAGCAACTTATATGAACACAGATAATACAAAGCAAATGAAATTCATTTTTCCTGTGCTTCCTTTCCTGCACCTTTACTCCTATCTCTCTGAGCATCAGGTAAACTCTTGTTGCATTTTGTTCCAAAAAAAATGACTTATTGATATATTAAGGCAATTAATGGTCTCAGGAAGTGCTTAGAAACTTTATGATGACTCCTTCCATGTGGTGAGATGGTAGTTAGGGAATGAGCAAAAAGTCACTGGAAAACTGTTTTTAGAATGAGTTGCTTCTTCCAAAGTCATCTTAGGGACAATTCCTCCACTTAGGTCAAAGAGCAGTGAGGACCTAACCCATTCACCCAAGACTTTAGACTCTTATAGTTTCATAGCCTCAGTCTTGGTAGAGAGAATGATTTACATTTCAAAAAATTGTATTTTTCTTTGAAATATCAATCTCTGATTATTGTTCTCTTTCAATATTCAATCCTAAAATTATGCAAGTTTCATTCGAAATGCCATGACAAGAGGCTTTTCACTTTGATTTGTTGACAGGTTTTGTAAAAGCCAAAAGTTTTATGTTATCTTTTAAGCAATTTCTAGAGTAAATGTGGTTAGGCATTAAAAAAAAACAAAATTAAGAAATAAATGATGAAAACAAAATGTATTGCAAGTAATCGAGCTGTGATCTAAAATGTATATTTGAATAGGGATTCTGTGCTGGGGTTGAGAAGTATAATATTTAAAGTAACTTGAGGTCTACTTTTTGCTATAATAACAGGAATATCATTTACTGAGTAAGCACCAGCTGTCCATGGCTGTCTGACTCCTGATCATCTATTTTAAAATTAGAAAAAGAAAAATAGAAAACATGTTATCGAATACCTCTAGCCATTACATAGAGCCTATGAAGCTTTCAGTGGTAATACAAATATCTAACTTTCTTTAGAAAGAGATAATTACAGAGAAGTCCCTGTTCTTCATCACAATCAGAGGCCAACACCAATTTCTCACAGCACATGTGCAGCCCAAAGGCTATAAGACTAACTCCATTCACCCTCCTCTGTTCTGCCCTCCCCCTGTCCCCTCCCCACTGACTTCAAAATGGTTGCCTGCTGCTCACTTTCTGTATATCTGGCTTTAGTTTTCTTCTGAAAGATCCACCTCATTAGATGAGACATGATGATCTTCCATATCTGGGCATCTCTTATTTTTGCCATAAAGAGATATTTGGAATTTAGATAATACAGACAAAAATATAGACTTCCTTAAAGTCAATATTCGAACAGCCGAAACACTGATATCAAATTAGTGTTAAATGATGGGTAGGGATGGAGAAAGATTATCCGCAGGTAGTTCTTTTGTGTCGCTAAGTATACCTCCAAGCCTTCTCAGTTTTATAGTAGGGAAGTTAAGAGGATGAGGTAACCCCATAATGTCAGCATATATGGAAAAAAGTTATTCTAATGTTTAAAATAGATAAAAATCATTAAGAATTCTCTAATACCTGCCATAAAACTCAGCATTTTACTCCATTTGCCTTTTTCCCATGGGTTCTTTATGATAATATGAAATTTACTTTCTGTTAAACCATTTTACCAGTGAACAGAAAGATATCATAATTGATCTTCTACCTTGACACTCTTTTTGAGCAAAAATGGACACCAAAAAGAGGTGTGTTCCCTCCAGCTTCAGAGAGAATATGCTATGGGTCTCAGCAGTCGAGTGCAGCTGGCTGTTAGCAAAGGATTTCTGGTAAATGCTATTTATGCCCACTCAATTAAAGTAAACAGGTATTTATTGAGTGCTACTGTACATAAAACAGAAGTGTTGCAGTAATATAGTAATGCAGTCACCACCCTGCTACCCCAAAATCTGCAAACTTTTTTTCTCTATCTGAGCTCTGGGCCCAAGGAATCCATTTATAGACTCATGCTTTTCTGGCTCATGTTGAACATTTATAAAATACCAGCTACTTTTAATTCTATACTGGATATACTAGATAATATTCAATACCCCAAACAAAGGAGCATTGTCTTCTAGAACTTAACTTTTAAAATGTAAGCTTGGAATAGCTCAGATGTTCTTACAGAAATACAGAGCATGGATTTTTTTTCCATAAGAGCTTCTTATATTTAATGATGACTTGATATGCAACACAATATTTCCACAGTTTTCATGGTCTGTCTTTCTACAAAGAAATGACATTATCAACATTTCCTCTTGAGATGTTTTAAATATGAATACCAATAATCAGATGCAAAAACATAGCATCCATAAGCAATTAGTATGTGTTAATTTATTGTGTGTTTGAAAAAAGATGTATCAGATTAAGTAATGTTTTATTGGAAAATAAATATGGTGAAAACTCAATGAACAAGTACAAGGACAGTAACTTTAGGTTCTAAATCCTGTTATTTTTGTTGTTACCTTCATGTCTAATATAAAATCCAGGAAGGTTTAGTCTACTGTGTAAGCAATTTCATTGAGAATGGCAGCTATATTTGTGTCAATGAAGACATATAATAAAATAATCAATATTTTCATAAGTCTAGAGATTTAACAAATCTAATGTGTTCTAGTTATTAGAGTTTACACAAATTTTTATTTATTATTTATTTATTGAGATTAAGTCTTGCTCTGTCTCCAAGCTGGAGGGCAGTGGTGGGATCTCGGCTCACTGCAACCTCTGTCGCCTGGTTCAAGTGATTGTCCTGCCTCAGCTTCCCAAGTAGCTGGGATTACAGGTGCCCACCACCTCACCAAGCTATTTGTATATTTAGCAGAGACAAGGTTTCACCATGTTGGCCAGGATGGTCTCAATCTCCTGACCTTAAGATCCGTCCACCTGGGCCTCCCAAACTGATGGGATTAAAGGCATGAACCACTGCACATGGCACACCCTTTTATTTTTTAAAAGGGAATTGATAAATAAGTCCCAGAAAAACCTTATGCAAGATGTTTTATTGATGTATATTCTAAAATAAATAAAATATGTTTTAGAGTTCTAAATTTGTCTAAACTCATTTATTTGTCCATTTGTTTTTCCTCTTTTACATGGATTTTCCTTTTAGATTTTACTTCAATGAGCTGCAAGTGTAAACAATTCCAACAAAACACTGGGTTCAACACAAAGGTAGAAAACATTATCTTAGCTTTCATAGGAGGCATCTGTGGCTGAATAGAAACCATCATTGTGGTATAACTTTAGAATGAAGAAAATTTTCCAGTAAATGAGGACAAAAGCTGCTTTGATCAAATTCTATAAAATTACAGGATTAGCACTTAAGGTTATGAAGCCTAAAACCAAGGCCTTCCTGACGTTTCAGTCCAGATCTGCTACCTATTAGAACTTAAAATTTGGGACCTGTTCTCTGAGAATCCTATCTTCCAGGTCTAGAATATTCTTGTTCAGCTTTTTCAGTCCATCTGGGCAAATACAAACAACACTTCTCCCCTTCTCCATTATCAGATGTGTATTTTCAACTGAAAATCTCCTGTCCTGTTATTTCTAGCCAAATAAATTACTCTGCATCCCCAGAATTTTACATCAGAATCACTTGTCCATGTGATCTTTCTGGAACAGACTTTCATGACTCTAGTTTCCCTAAGAGTTTCTTAATATAGAATAGTTGTAGTATAACTGTAGTTTATGCTTCATAAAGGTTGGCCATGCAGAGAGACAGCATAAGAGAGAACAGTAGAGACCCCAATAAGCCCATCGTTGTCTGCCCTATATCACCACCCTTCATTTCTAGAATACATCTATTTTTCAACAAAGTTGGAAAAGTGAAAATAAATTATATCCAACATATTTATTGAACATCTATTTGAATGCTTGTGTTCTTTCAGATACTAGACTTTCTTTTTCAAAGATTTCTATTGGTTTCTGCTCTTAAGAAGATATTTATTATTTGATATTTGATTCAAAACAAGAATCAGAATGTTAAAACTAAGACTGCTTCATTCTTTTACTATACACTCTCTTTTACACACACACACACACACACACTGTTAATTGTTAACACAATAGATCTCATCAGATTATGAAATATAATCATGTTTGGCAAATGATGTTTATGAATAATTTAATGTAGCTATTTCAGGCCCTCAATGTAATACTCTTCTTACTGTGTTTTTGAGAGCACTCAGTCTGCTAATTACGTTGCATGGAAAAGTCCCTATCATATCTTCTATTATGGATTTTATGGTTCATTTTACTGAAATACTTTTTCCTCTTTGTTATCTAAGACTTAACTGCTTTTTTTCTCTAATACTTTACTACCAAGACAGGAAATCAAGTTGATAATGTCCTATGGATCATAACAACTTCATTTATTTGCATTAGGAAAAGATCTGTGGTAACAGCAAGGGCCAACAGAGCACAACATGTCAGATGTGCTGACTGGTCCCAAGACAGCAGGCAACATGAAACAAAAAAGAGAAGTTCAAGACCTCACTGATGACAACAAGCTGCAGCAACAGCTTCCCAGCTGAGTGACACCAAGCCCATGATGGAAACATCACTCCTTTAGGTAGGCACACATGAAATATTAATTTCCTGGATTGTCTGCATTTGCATAGTAATATTAAGTTTATCTTCTTGGAGTGTTGTGGTCTCAATTAGCAATTCTACTGTCATACCTGAGATTTGGGGAAGAAGGAAAAGAGGAGGCTGCAGAAAATTTCCCTCTGAAAACAGCAACACTAATGGAGCTTATCGCTCCCATCATTAATTTAATCAAAAACCTTGAGGCAGAGGGCTAGAGCAATCTGTTAAGAAAACATTTTCTAAAATGAGAATGCTTTCTATTTCAATTAGGGTCTTGCTCTTTTTTCCTCTTTGAGACATGTTTTTTCCCCCCTCTATGTTTCTCCCCCACCTCCCATACCCACCACTGATTAGATCTGCAAGGGGCGGTGGAGGGGTGGGGGGTGGGGCTGTATTTTTTTTCCAAAGAATATCTTCTTGCAAACTGACAATTTTGCAACAACATTCCTCACCTCAACCTTCTTAACTGACTTATTTTTTAAGACATCGCAATTAGTTCAGACCCACTGTGCAAAGATAAAGTCCTTCTATCTCAGTGAGAGAATGCTCTAGAGAGAATGGAGCTTGCTTTATGGTGTACATTTAATACGCTATTCTCTTTAATTAGTTTGGCAAATATGACTGCCAGTGGATAATTCTGCTGTATTTATATGTGTGCTTGCCCATGCATGTGTGGTTATATGTGTTCCCTCTTTCAGAGGCAGAAAAAAACAAACCAAAACATGGGTACCATGAGGAAGGTCACTGGGAACAAGTAGAGCATATATAATACAAAAATATTAATAGCAGTCCATAATTTCAGAATTTTCAATTTGTTGATTTTTGAAAGCTCAGGAACAGCATTATTATTAAATTATACATAAAGTGGCGATGGTCTCTGCTCAACAACGAGACCACCCCCGGGAGTACCTTTATTAATGCAGACAAATCCCTTGACAAGCCCCATTGCAACCATGATTCTTGCTATACAAAACGACTGTATCTTTTCCTAGAGAGAATTTCCTGAGCCAAAAATCATGTGAGTAGACTGACAGGAATTTCTCTCTGGGAGTTTGAGGACACTGTATTTTGGATCTCTGTGGCATTAAAGAGAACAGTGCTTTGGCCCTCGTGCCCAGAATGCACAGGGACTGCCTCCACCCATGTTCACTGGCAGCTTAGCCCCTGGCTGTTTCTGCATGGTAGGAGAAAGTAAGTTGCCTGCTCTTAGCTCACTTTTCTCAATGCAGTTATACTTTAAACATTTAAGTAATATCATGGAATTATGAGGTCATGAAATTGCATGTGAAGAATTCTATCCATGGATAACTACAAGAGTGGAAAAAGCTATCATAATAAAACACATTCAAAAAGATAGACAAAAGCTCTCATGGTATTCTTTACCATTCAAATGAATACATTTTGAGATTTTTGTCTTTCGATATTTAAGATCTGTTTGGAAATTGGGGAGATAAATCACAAACAGAAGATATTTTGAAGAAGACATAGGAGAAATGTCTTAAAATCAAGAGTAGATTTCCAGAGGCATAAGTCATCTAAGCCTTTTTTCTGTAAAAAGAGCAGATTCTAGCTGTGCCCATTCCCGTATAGATGAGAGAAAAGTTCTTGTACATTTGAGCATTTGTATTGGTGGGATTAAGAGCCAGGCTATAGTAACACTAGAGTAAACATTCTCAGACACCTTTTTAATCTTCTAAAGTTAAGGATACAAACAAAAGGAAAACAAACATATAGTATACTGATTATTGTTTCTAAAATGAATAGAAATTTGCTTATGGTCCAATCTAGATGGTCTTAATGTGAAAAACTATATAACAAAATTGATCAGTTTCTAGAAACTAAATATTATTAAATACTAAATTAAAAGGTCAGTATTAATTAACACGTAAAAATGTGCCACCTTTTAAATGGGGAAAACTATAAAGGATTCTATTTTTTTTCTCTCTGATTAAGGAATTTTTAGTAAATCATATTGAAGAATGAAGAACCTGATGAATGACTTCCGAAGGTACTAAGATAACGTGAAAATAAATAAACTGTAATAACCTTTCACATCCCTCCCTATTCCCACCCCTTACTTCAAATGTGTGTGTTTGTGTGTGTGGGTGCATACACACATGGAAGCCAAAACTGAAATAACCAAAATTACCATATATACATGTTTGTATATATAGACACAGTGTATGGAGAGTAGGAAATACTGAGTCCTCAGATATTTCAGGTACTGGGCTGATTACTTTAAATATATTAAAGTGCTCAATTCTCTCAGCAACCTTCTAAGTATGGTAACTTTCTACAAATGATATTTTTCTATACAACAGGCTTTCAGATTTTTTATAGATGAGGAAACTGAGGCACAGAGAAGTCTAGAAACAAGAGGGGCTCTAATTGAAATTCAAACCCAGACACTTTCACCCACCAAAATGTTCTGTCTCTACCAGAAGGGTAAGGACACAACTAGGCTTCAGGATATTTGAGTCCGCTGTATTCTTGCTCATTTTAGTAAGTCTCTGGAGTTACATTATTTTCATTTCAAAAATGTCTAAGTAAGTTGAAATTGTGCATTTCAATGTCACTTGTCACTTTTCCACTCCAATCTGCAACATGTTTCTAATTGTAAATTGCCTTTTCCCCCTCAAAGGTCAGTGTTGAAAAGGCATTTGAGATCACCAAATATAGGATCCCTTCCTGCCACAGGAAATCTATTCTATAATATCTCAGATTACAGTGATTTTTCTGCACAAATATTTCCAATGAAGGGGACAGCCCATAGGTCATAAGACATTGTTAAAAGTATAATTGTTAGATATATCTTCTTTTTATCAACTTTTTCTACTCAGAAAGTCTAAATAATTGACTTACTTTTTTATATTCATTACTTTATATGCCTTTTTAAAAACATAAGCATTTAATTTGAATACCCAAAGAAAATGATTAAAAATGATTTCTTAGTAGTTATTTCAATACATATATTTCAACTTTAAAAATTAAACTTTGATCTAGAGATCTTTTATTCAACATATATTGTGAACATTTATTCATACCACTATTGTTAAGTGTGATTTTAATAATTTATTTAGCTTTGTGTTTTAAATTTTTATTATAACTTCAAAGAATTTAATAATTCAGATATTCGTAATCGTAACTACCAGCACTTTCTTTTATATTTTTTTCATTCAGTATCAGCCATACTAGCGCCAAAAGAAGTTAGAAATAGGCATACTTGATTTTATTGCACTTTTCTTTAGTGTATTTGCAGCTATTACATTTCTTACATTTCTTACAAATCGAAGGTTTCTGGCAATCCTGGGCTAGAAAAATTTATCTTTTTCCAAGAGCATGTGCTCACTTCATATTTCTTTATCACATTTTGCTAATTCTTGCAATATTTCAAAGTTTTTTGTTATAATTAAATCTGTCATGGTGATCTTTGATCAGTGATCTTTGAGGTTACTATTGTAATTGTTTTGATGTGCCACGAACCACACTCAGATAAGACAGTAAAATCAATCAACCAGTGTTATGTGTTTTCTGATTGCTCCAGCAATGAGCCCCTCTCTCATCTCTCTTTCTCTCTTCAGGCCTCCCTGTTCCCTAAGACACAATAATTTTGAAAGTAAGCCAATTAATAACCCTATAATGACCTCTAAATGTTCAAGTGAAAGGAAGATTTGCACATCTCTCGCTTGAAATCAAAAGCTAGAAATAATTAAGCTTGGTGAGAAAGGCATGTCGAAATTCAAGAGAGGCTGAAAGCTAGGCCTCTTATGCCAAACAGTTAACCAAGCAGTGAATGCAAAAAAAAAAAAAAAATTCATGAAGCAAATTAAAAGTGCTACTTCAGTGAACACATGAATGAGAAGCAAGTGAAACAGTCTCATGGTTGATACAGAGAAAGTTGGAGTGGTCTGGTTAGAAGATCGTACCAGTTGCAACATTCTCTTAAGCAAAAGCCTAATCTAAAATAAAACTCTGACTCTCTTTGATTATTGGAATGCTGAGAGAAATGAGGAAGTTAAGAAGTTAGAAACTAGCAGAGGATTGGCTGGGCACAGTGGCTCATGCCTGTAATCCCAGCCCTTTGGGAGGCTGAGGTAGGCGGATCACTAGGTCAGGAGTTCGAGAGCAGTCTGGCCAACATGGTGAATACAAAAATACAAAAACTAGCTGGGCATGGTGGTGGGTGCCTGTAGTCCCAGCTACTTGGGAGGCTGAAGCACTAGAATTGCTTGAACCTGGGAGGGGGAGGTTGAAGTGAGCTGAGATTGCACCATTGCACTCCAGCCTGGGTCACAGAGTGAGACTCTGTCTCAGAAAAAAGGAAAGAAACTAGTAGAGGTTGGTTCATGAGGTTCAAGGAAAGAAGTCATCTCCATAAGGTAAAAGTGCAAGGTGAAACAGCAACTGCTGATGTAGAAACTGTAGCAAGTTATCCAGAAGATCTAGCTAAGATTACTGATGAAGGTAGCTACACTAAACAACGAATTTTTTAATGTAGACAAAATAGGCAGACATTGGAAGAAGAGGCCATGTCAGACTTTCATAGCTAGAGAGGAAAAGTGATTCTCATGGATGACTTTGAGAGGGTTCAAGACATCAGTGGAGGAGAGGAAGTAATTGCAGATGTGGTAGAACTAGCAAGAGAATTAGAATTAAAAGTGGAATATGAAGATGTGACTGAATCGCTGCAATCTCATGGTCAAACTTGAATGGATGAGGAGTTGCTTCTTACGGATGAGCAAGGAACATAGTCTCTTGAGATGGAAACTACTCCTGGTGAAGATGCTGTGAACATTGTTGAAATGACAACAAAGGACTTAGACTATGACATAGACTTAGTTGCTAAAGCAGCAGCAGAGTTTGAGAGGATTGACTCCAATTCTGAAAGAAGTTCTGCTGTGGATAAAATACTATGAAACTACAGAGATATTGTCCATGAAAAGAAGAGCCAGTTGTTGTGGCAAACTTCATCGTTATTTTTAAGAAATTGCCACAGCTAAGCCAGTCATCAACAACTCCACCCTGATTAGTCAGCAGCCATCAATATCAAGGCAAGACTCTCCACTGGCAAAAAGATTATAACTCACTAAAGGCCCAGATGATCATTGGCCTTTTTTTTCAGCAATAAAGTTTTTTTAAAAATTAAGGCATGTACATTGTTTTTCAGATAGAATGCTATTTTACATCTAACAGACTACAGGATAGTGTAAACATTACTTTTATATGCACTGGGAAACCAAAAAATCCATGTGACTCATTTGATTGTGATATCTGCTTTATTGTGGTGGTCTGGAACCAAACCACGACATCTTTGAGGTATCGTTGTATTTGCTTCTATTTTCTTCTGTTGTTTTTATGGTTTCTTTATATTTTCCCACATCTGTCTCTTTAATCCAGCTGTTATTTATTCTTATGTGTGGTTTGAAGAACTATAAATTTTCTGGAAAATTAAAAATGGTATTTTTCTATATAATAGGCCTTCAAGTATTTGAAATTTCTTATTGTGACTACCATTTATCTTCCATCCAAATCAACAGATTTTCATCTCTATGTTAACTATGATCAGCTCCTTTAAAAAGCTTAGGTTTTTTTTTTTTTTCAGAGTTTTCAGTCCTCTCTGTATATTCTCAAACTTGCCAATTTTATCCAGGAGTGTGATGTTCATAACGACACATTTTTTAAACATGCAATCAGTGTCCAGAAAATTGTAATTCTATACATGCAACTATTATAAGATTAAATTGGGGTGCTGGTCACCACATTGTAACCTTGGCACATATTCAACTTGTACTTAACTAAAATCTCCCAGATCTTTTTCACATGAACTGCTACTGTCAAACCCTATTTTCTGAAAATGCTGCCAATTAATCTAGAAGCCTTTCATCTACATAGCAGTATATATGCATTTGATGCACATTTTGCCTTCAAATGGTGATTGCATTTCTTATTTAAATAAGATTATGCAATTACCCAGAAACATAGAAGGGGGCTCAATGAATGCCTTTGATAAGAGTGATAATGCAGAGTGTACAGATGCTGGAGTCCCTATTCAGTAATCCTTTCCCATAAGGAGTTAGTTTCACTGCTGCACAGGACATGTGGTGGCCATATAGTGAGCAATGCCTTCATTTAAAACACATACCTATGGCATGATAATGGGGATTTCACAGAATCCCTTTAAGTATACCAAGAAACAAACTTAAAACTCCCCAGAATGAAAAAGGGGTTTCAGGCACCAAAAGAACTGAGCAGACTACTTTTTTGCAAAGTCCTTTGTGATCTTCTTAAGCCCATCTATTCAGAGTAAAGGTCAAGTGGGTAAACTCGGCAATTCTGTTTTCCCACAAAGCTGCTACAGTTTTCTATCTCCTGACAGCCCCGTCACTAGGAGTCTATTATCTACCATTCTGTTTCCAGCACCACCCAGATCCTTAACTGGAAACCCACTAAACAGCTCCTTTCTTTCATGGGCTGACTTTCAGCTTCTTGTAAGCTTCATGTTATACATCTAAAAGCTTTCTGCTCTTGCTCTGTTTGTTTAAGAAGGGCAATTTGAGAAAGCATAACCCACCCTAAACAAGCCTTGCACTACTCAGTAGACCAAATGCAGGCAAATTTGCTAATCAAGGCCTCTTCTAGTTCACTAGATAGCACTTTAAAAGTAGCATTTAGATGACATGTCTGAAACTGTTTTTAAAAAATATCTTAAGGATTTGATTTTTACTTGCAGGAGCATTTATATCTTCCCTTTAAATAATACTTAGTGATTCTTAAAAAAAAAAACAAAACACCAACAAACTGGAATTTTACCACCCAATCACACAGACCACAGATTGTGTCTGTGCTACGTTTTCTTGCCCCAATAGCTGTTTACAGTGGTAGTTGTTTTCTTGCTGAGATTTTGATCCAGATCAAGAAATTAAATATAAGAAAATAAAATCTAGTTGTTTTAAGCTGACAGCTATTTGGCAATCAAAAAATCAAATCCTCCTACTTTCAAAGTTAAATGGAGAAAAAAAAAGAAGAAAAACAATTTCTTTCTGGCAGGCTGTAAGCTTTCCATTTTGAGGTGTTTGTATACTGACATGAATCAGACTGGGGCCAAAGAAGCCTCATTCACAACAGTGGAGTCAACACATCAAATTTAAACCCAAGTTATCAGTTTTCTTACATTTCTAACATATTTTCTTGCCATTTCTTGACTGGCAGTTATTGACACATCAGTACACACTGAAATACACACATACCCTTAACCAGGAAGAGAAAAAAAGTAGAAGTAACATTGAAAAACTCAGAGCATATGAGATATCAGGCCTTGCAAAGACATGGAGGAAACTTACATACATATTACTAAGTAAAAGAAGCCAATGTGAAAATGCTATGTACTATATGATTCCAATTATATGCCATTCTAGAAAAGGCCAAACTATGGAGACAGTAAAAAGATTAGTGGTTGCGAGAAGTTAGTGGGGAGGGAGAGATGAACTGGTGGAAGACAGATGAACTTCAGGGCAAGGAAAATACTCTGTATGATACTGTAATGATGGATACATGTCATTTTGTACATTGGCCAAAACCCACAGAATGTACACCACCAAGAGTGAACCCTAAAGCAAACTGTAGACTCTGGAAGATAATGATGTGTGAACGTAGGTTCATTAGCTGTGACAAATGTACCACTCTGGTACAGGATGTTAATAATGGGGGAGGCTATGCATATGTGCAAGGGAGTGCCATCTATGACATAGCTCTGTACCCCTCTCTCAAATTTGCTGTGAACTTAAAAAAGCCTTTAAAATCATCGGCAGGCCGAAATTTAACATGTATTTGAACATTAATTTGAGGAATGGAATGAAGATAATTATTTATTTAAATGCCATGATTAAATGTACCCAAAATACATGATAAAAATGCCTGCTTTACCTTCAATTACCTTTTAGAAAAGAAATGCACTTAAAAATACATGCCACAAAACCCACATGGTGGAATCTTAGACCATTTTTTTCCTTTTAATCTGTCAGATGACATTGCCTTACCACAGCCTACTGCTCTCTTCCTAATATTTATGGTTCAAAGTCAATGAAGTAAGCTGTTAGAATTATTAGATACCAATTATCTTCAAATAAAATATATTCACAAAGCCTTTCCTCTTGCATGTAACTTCATGACCTGTTTTTTTCTGTAGGGTTTCACCCTTGGAAGGTACGATGGAAATTAAAATTACTTTGAAAGCAGTTTTCTCTTGATGATGATGATAGACCCGAGCCTATATGCAGCCTAAGAGCATGAAACAGCCCATGAATGGTGGCGAGGTCCACAGTTTACAGAAGTGCTGGTGGTGTTTGGCAAGACGTTTTCTTAAATTCTGAACATGGCTACGAGGACTTTCCAGCCTGGTCTCTATTCACTTCTTCAAGCTCATCTTTACATCCCACCTCCTTAGCCATTTGCACATCATTTTTCTTTTCTTTTCTTTTTTTAAGACAGAGTCTTGCTCTGTTGCCAGGCGCCAGGCTGGAGAGCAGTGGCACAATCTCAGCTTACTGCAACCTCCACCTCCCAGGTTCAAGCAATTCTCCTGCCTCAGCCTCCCAAGTAGTTGGGACTACAGGTGCACGTTACCATGCCCAGCTAATTTTTTTATTTTTTAATAGAGACAGGGTTTCACCATGTTGGCCAGGATGGTCTCAGTCTCTTGACGTGGTGATCCACCCGTCTCGGCCTCCCAAAGTGCTGGGATTACAGGCGTGAGCCATGGGGCCTGGCCGCACATCATTTTTCATCCAGATTTATATACTTGCAGACCCTACAGGTACCATTTTCTCTCTAACCCCTATGTCTTTTTACTCAAGTAAACTTGAGTCTACTTGAACTCAAATAAACTTGAGTTTAAAAATGTCTTCATCCTTTCACACCCCAAGGACTTCCAACTGCCTTTAGGTAAATTCCACACAACCTTCAGCTCTCAGCTCAAATCTCAGTGCTACCACCTTTTAATTTAGGTTCCCTTCCTGTGCAGTTTTCTAGCACCCCTTTCACTCACCCCCATAACACTCTATAGTGATGGTAGAAAGTAGAGTTCTTAAAAATTTGTCCAAGTATGACAGGCACCAGAATCATCTAAAAAGACCTTAAAGCTCAGATTTCTAGGTTTCATCTTGGTCTAACTGAATTGAAATCTCTGGAAATGGGGCTGAAAAATCTGTACCTTAAATAATCTTCCAGCTAATACCTATGTGTCCTAACTTCCGAAACACTAGAGAGGGAGATATATTCTTTGGAAGGATAAAGACACAGATTGAAGTTACTTTTCCTTTCTTAAAATATCAATACCATAAAGGGTAAAGACTAAAAAAAAAAAAAAGATATTTTAAAAGTGGACTATACCTTTTACATGGGGGTAAAACCATTGACATGTCTGAAAGCCACCATTATCTAGGTGGTTTTCCTTTCCAAGTCTGAAAAATGAAATAATGCCCTGCACATATCATTCCATTCCTCCCTAGAAGAAAGAGAGTATGGCTCCACTAAAAAAGACCAGAGTTAAAGCATATGTGTGTATGAAGTACTTTTAGAAGAGACATTTTAATTAACCCCAATTTAATAGACAATGCTGAAACACAGGGGACTTAAGACATTCCTGACATATCGCTTTTTAGTGATAATGATGATGATAAATGTGGCTACATCCTCCAGTCTAGAAATACTTGCCACAGGCATGATTTCTGAACAAATTGCTTCCCTCATTTGTCACTGCCCCATATCAAGTAGTAATGATCTCAAGCACAAGAACAGAAAGCCTAGGGAACCAAATAAATGTAAGAGATGTAAAAGGAAATGAATATAAGTGAGGTTATGCCGTGCTGGAGACATTTTTAAAAAAAATTAAATTCCAATGAAGATAGTTTAGAAAATGGAATGACCCTCAAGGTTGGTTCTGCAATCAGTATTTGTGTTTCCTGAGCAATCTTGGTGTTGACTCTCAGATTTTAATTAGCAATGGTGCTATCATAAAAGTATCCTCAGCAATTTCTCACAGACTCCGGGCCATTTGCTCTCATTATAAGAGTCTACTTTCATCATTCCTGCGGTATCATTGATCTTAGCACAGTTGCTAAGGCCAACACTCATGTAATTATTTTTGATGTAACATGAAGAATAAAAATAAGTTCCTCTGTAAAAACCTAAGACATACTTTATATTTTAAATGTCTGATGCCCTGTCAGAAAGGGAGGGATAATCACAGAGTTTTCTAAATGCTAAACTCTTTCTTCATGTGAGTCAAAAACATTGATTTTGGCATTCTGCCTACACCAAGAAAACCAGTGCTTTGAAGGCAATGAGCAACTGACAATTTACACAGGGCCTGTTATAATCTCTCACCCCCTACCTTCTTGGAAAAGCAGAATTCACAGTGGTCGGTCAGAACCCTGTTTGGGACTGGAATAGGCCAAAACCACTCAGAAGTTTCTAGAGCCAATTAAATACCCCTGATTTACTGATTTAATAAAGAAACTCTGTCTTCTGACCTCAAAGGGTCAATAAGAACAAACATAATAAAAGGGAAATGTTTTCATTGAAAACATGGGGAGATTAATCACAAAGCTTCTAACATTGTGTGATGCACTAATTTATCAGCTAAATGCTCATGGTGGGTAGCAACTCATCAAGGAAGAGCGCAATCTGCTCCACAGCCTTCACACTATGCTACTTACATTTTTACAGAAACAAGTTAGAAGCTAAACTACTGAATACACTGAGACTCTTGGATACCCTTAACTACTTTCAAAGAAACAATTGTTCTTTCTTTTATGTCAGTTAAGGCAACCACAAATCTTAAAAAACTTTATAAGTAGAATCTTCTGCTGAGAACTGATTACACTAATAGACTCCAGTGTGTTCGCTTTCTTTCTACCACAGTGACAGGTACTGGGTGGACAGTTGAGGATTGATGAATTCTAGTCGAAGAGATTCATCTTTATACTTAGGCAAAGAAATACCTCGTTAAAGATTTGATACTTTAAGTAGTGTAAAATGATGCAAATAATTTAAAATGATTTCTTTAAAGTGACGAGTTTTGCTTATTATTTTAAAATGCAGTTATCAATTCCATAAAAATAAAAATTCACAGAACAAGAATCAAATGGTACTATGCTAGAATAATCCTTTTTGGGTTGTGGGGTTTTGTATGATTATTATATATTTCCTTATTTTTATTTTTGAGAATTTGTTTTCTTCCAACATGATTATATTTTCAAACATACAGCAAAGTTAAAGAAATTCTGCAATGAATACCTGTATATCTACCACTTAGATTTATTAGTAACTTTCTTTACTAGTTTTATCATACTTCTATATTTATCCACACTTCCATCAGTTTTATCTTTTTGGTGCATTTCAATGTAAATTACAAACCCAGGACCCATCCCTGTAAATATTTAAACATGTACATCATTAACTAGAGTTCAATATTTGTTTACATATTTTCATATAATATTTATACAAGATAGAATTCACAAATATTAAGTTCACATTCACTGTATTTTGACAAATGCATGCAAACTCATCTCAGTTAAAATCCAAACCTTCTACCAAGTATGATCTGGCTCCAGCCTGTTTCTCTACTCACAATGCCAGCCCAGCATCAGCTCACTCACCTTCAGCCTTCTCTCTTTTTCTCACACAAGCTGAGCTCCTGATGCCTTCACAGACTGGGCACAAGTTAATCATTTTGCCCCTCATCTTCGATCGTCACTTTAAAATATCACCTCCTTAAAAATGCCTTCCCTCCTTCCTATATAGACTTTGTCTTCCCAGTTATGCTCTGTAATTATTGTCAAAATCTGAATTATACATGTTTATGTTTTCTTTATTTAATGTCTGTGGGCTTTGTTAGTCTATACGTTCCATGATTATAGGGACTATATATTTCTAATCCACTAGTTCATCTAACATAAGGAAACAGAATGCACACAGCAGATAGCAGTCCACTGAATGAATTATAGCCCTCTTTGATCTCGTTTTTCATGGACATTACTTGCGCATTCTATAATAATGCATCATATTATCTCATAATCAATTCATAAATTTATCTTTTATCTCTTCCTTTACACAGTAAGGTATGAGATTCAATGCTTAGGTATTCATTCATACATGTTTACTAAGCACCTATTCTCTACCAGACAATGAAACAGATTAATAAGATATAGACTGAAAAGTACTCTGGAAAACAAGAAAAGCACCTTACTTGAATCAGAGTGGAAGGAAAAGACTGACTTGTCATTGAAAGTGGTCTCCAAGCTGAGGCTTGGAAAAGATCTTAGCTTTACTATACTTACTTTACACACTAAATTCAGACCACCTTCTCTCTCATGTGTGAACTCCCTTTCACTTTTATCGACATGGACTGTGGAGCACTTTTCCCTACATGGAGAAAGAGCTAGTAATAATAAGGTGTCAGAGTGACTCTCACTTGGTTTCTGGCAAGTAAAATCTAGGAAAAGTTCAAAGCCATGACTATATTATTTTTCTCCCCATTGGTCTCCTTCTTGAATATCCCACAGTGACTATGAAGTTTTAGCTCAAAGAACTTACTATTTTTCTACTCTGTACACTGGAGTCTGGCTCCATAATATGAAAGCACAGCAGTGCAAGGGCCACAGAGGCACTGCAGTCTGTCAAAGCTCATTCCCTACCAGTATTTGTTAACTTCTCTCAGGGTACAGCAACACATCACAGAAGAGTTTTGCTCTTGCAGAAAAATGTACACCAGGAAATGGATAAGTTTGGAATGTCCCACACTTTCATTTGATCCTTTAAATATATTCATTCATTAAATGAGTAGAGTCCCATGGTTGCTTGTACTGATTGGTTGGTAATCACAAATTCCAGAGATAGAGTACAAGGAAGCAGACAAATAAAAGGTTTTGAAATGTTGCATGACTACTGAGTGGCCCTCCCAATTCTGATATCCCTTTCAAGGAAGATGTTACTTCGCAATGCAAAACCCAGTGTGAATACACAAATCAAGTTGGACAGAGGGGTTGATGTTCAGTTTTTCAAACAGTAGATAGAAAAATCAAAATGTTGCCATTTAATTATGTTGACGTTAGTGACATTATTAAATAGTCGCCTCTTTTTTAACCATAGCTAGGTTCACCACCTTCTGTTAGAAAGTTAGTGTGCCTATCTCTCAGATGTTTAGTCTTCCTTTATAACTCTTATTTTAAAAACATGAATGACCAACAGGGAAAAATTTGAGCATGACACAAATTTCCCATCTAATTATGCATCACTTTACTTGTAAGTAACAATGCATGACCATAGAAAACTGCATCTAATGAACTGACCTACATAGCAATATACAAAATACATACACATACAAACGACCCCTCAAACATCTACCAGCTATCTTTGTTTGCCAGGTGTGTGAGGGACCACACCCATTCACATCTGGTATCAATTTTCTGTCAGATTTCAGATAACCCTCTTTCTACCTCTTCAAAACAACTCCCAAGCTGCAACTCTTCCAACATCCTCTTCCATAAGCAAACTTAGGTCTCTTTCAAGGTGAAGGATTGTATGTGTAGAAATATTCTATCAGTTTTGTTAGGTTTCCAACTTTGTGTATGTGTATCGAATTCAAATTTTGACGTTATGCTCCGATCCTATTTTCCCCACAAACTCATGTGATTTTTATTTCACAATTTTGCATACTGAGATAAATTTTAGGAACATTTACATCATATATAGCAGAACTGATTGCACAATTTCCCCTTGTTATTTGTGTGATTTTTATGCAGCCCTTCTCCACAATTTAAGAGTATCCTATAATAGAGTTGCAAATGTATATTAAAATAATTTTTATTTCATTAATCTCCACATTACCCATTTTGAGGGTTGGCAATAAATGGAGAGATAAGAAATTATAATTTCTCTGATGGAAAAAAAATCCAGAGAAAATTCATGGGATCAATCATTAACAGCTAGATGAAAAATAATAACCCATAGTTTACTTTTCTGAAATGGAGAGAATATCCCTCTATTAAATAATATATAATATCTTCAAAAAACTCCATGAATTACTTTCTTGGCAGTGAACTCTAAAATATTTTTGAAGCTAGAAAAGATTCCTCCATAGGAAAAAGAGTGAAAACAAAACTCGTAATTACTAACTTAAGGGCAAATTGTAACCAGAGGGATTGTCCAAATATAACACTGTGAGCTGCGCAGGTATACAACTAATTACAGAAACTTCTGTGGATGGATGGTCTAATCCTTGCTTGGGTATTTTTTTGAGGCAATCGTCTTGCTAAAAATGTAAAGACTGGTCACTCAACAAAAGGCCCCAGGTCGTTTCTCTTAATTAACTCTGGAAGTAACTCAGAGAAAAATAAACACGTTCAAGCTGGTGAGATATCAGAATATTTTACTAATGTATATGTGTATGTATGTATATATATATATATATATATATGAATAATGCTAATTAATCTATAACCAATAGAAATATAGAATGAGCTACTTTAACGGAATTTTCTAGCATTTAATTTCCATGACAGATGTATTATGGGATTTTCATAATGCTTCAATGAAAGCAGGAAACATTTTTGAGTGCTCATAAACTCAGAAGAAACTGCTTTTAATCAAACATAGATTTTTGCTTGCCTTTTTCTTTCTTGAAAAAAAAAAAAAAAAAAAAAAAACCAGAGACATGCAAAACAGCCGGTCTGCAACTTTCTCACTAAGGAAATGAAGGGAAAAAAATCTGACAGAACAAATCAAAACCAATTAAGCAAAACAGAAACCATTTTAAAGTGAATAAAGGCATAGCTTAACATCAAATATATATCTACTGTTGATGTGAATCAATTATGCAGTTCTAATTGTGAGATTTACATTAGTATATCATGTCAATTCTAATATATTAAATATATTTTATTTAAAATATTACCAAAAATTCATATTTTGATAGTTCTGAATGTTGAATTTGTGTTTTTATGCTACCATAGTTCTTTTTCTATCCTCTAAAATTCTCAAGGATTCAAAAAGTACACAAGATTTTAAATTATTAAGACCAATAGTTTCATGTACTGAATCTCTACAAATCATAGTATCCTATAAATGAAAAAATAAAAGATTTTCTTTATTTCTGTGGCATATTGTAAAAGGAACTTGTAGCACTTGGGAAAAATACGGAGTTTTATAAGAGATGCTAAATAATCTTTAGGAAATAAAAGAGTCCTTTTTTCATGCATAGACTTGATAAAACAAGAAACTATAAAATAAACCACAGAAAAATTTTGACTACCATAGATCATTCATATTTTGTAGGTACCTGCTACAACTGTAATTTGCATTCCTGCAACATTGCAAATTTGTAAGTAAGTTGAATTAGCTGGGCACTATGATTGAAATGACAGTCTGCCATTGATACTGATACAACATCAGTGATAAGGTCTCATGTGATGGCACATGATTCGGTAAGTAAAGCAAAAGCTCTACTAAGAGAACAAATTAGCAAAACAATTTGCTAAACTGTTTTGCAGCATCAAAAGAAATAAAATTGAGTGGCAGGATCCTCATCAGAGCCCAGAACTTCAGTGTGATTAATTAGCTGTGGTTTATTTGGGTGGTAAAGATAAAGGCAGAGCTGCAGGTAAACCTTGCACATTTATGCTTCTAAATTCATTAAGAATATGTATAAATTTTCTTTTCCAAAACAAAACTCATGGTAAAAGAAACTTTGCCTCACAGGATCTGCACTTATGGATATTGGCACCATTTTACTAGATCAGAGTTATAGATAAGTCAATTGACATAACTAAAAAATCATTGTTTGTTGTTATTGCTTTTGCCAGGGACCACTTTGGTTTTAATAAGATGTTTCTCAGAATGATGGTGAGGACTCTGGACCTGAACTCAGAGGTTCCATGCCCATGTCAAAGTAAGACAAGTGAAAATTAAAAACCTGATTTAATCTTCTTCTATTAAGACAAAGTTCCCAAATTACCACATATCAATATTTATCAGTACACATTAGAAGAATAAATTCTGGTGGCTTTGGAGTCAAGATAACTTTCTGGCAACAGATAACCTCTTAAGTAATAATTCAACTATAGGAACGTCTTTTTTGAAAACATTCTATAAACAACATAAAATACAGAAAAAGTGTAGTATGATGCAAAAGTATATGCCTCAAAACAGAAAAATTTGATTTGTGAAAAATGTCTTCAGCTTTTTGCTGATACATAGTGATAGCAAGAATATAGTTATCCCTCAAAAATCTTTACGAGCTAGGCATACTGTATACACGGTTTGGTACTCTCCATTCTTTCAGGCAACCACAGGGGTTCTTGGAACATAGTTCCTGCAGATGATGGAGGGCTACTCTATTCTTATTTTCATTCTGTGTCTGAGGAATCTAAGCACACATTATCTGAAATGTTCTAAAATATAAAATGCTTGTGTGTGGATTCATAAACAGCTGATTTTATTGATTGATTTACTTGTAAACTTCACAGAGAGCATTGCTGATTTCTGTAGATATTTAGTCTTTTGAAATGAGCCTCTAGGTAACTACCTTCTCCTTTTCCAGTTATCCATAATCATTGAGGAAACCCATCAATAAACAGGATTATTAGATAGCATGGGGTCTTCCCTAAATGCTAAGTGTCTTTCCTTCTCCCCAAGTGAAGATGATACAAGGTAGCTTTGTTTTCAGTTTTTAAATCTCCCCAAACTCTCTCAGTGATTTCAGTCTCTTTCTACCCCATGATGTAGCAGGAAAAATTATACACTGGTGCATATCCAAGTTCACAGGCCACATTCAGTTTATTTTTCTTTTACAGGCCATGGGAATAAGCAGTTCCATTATAAACAATCTGCTTTATCAAGGCGAGCCCCAACAAATACAGATAAATAATAAAACATCTCAAGCTTCTAGAATGTAAAAGATTTATAAGCATGGCTGGCATGGATGATATGAAGAAGGGTTCCGAGGCTGTTTGAACCATAAACTCAAGGAAAAATCTGAATCCTTTAGCAAAAAGAAGAGTGTTATGTGAGGTTTTATTTTCTTTGTTTCCTCTTCTTCTTATGTTTTAAGGGAAAGTTTATTTAACACAAAGCACAAGGAACCCCTTTGTTCTTGGATATGGTTAGGGTCACAGACATGCTTTTGACAGATAAAAGAGAAACACCTCTGGAAACAAAACATTTTATTTGAAGGAAACCTTCCCAAAACATGTCACATAGTTCCTTGTTGATGTGGTAAACTGAACATGTACTTGCAACTTTTTTGACTGTATAAAAAGTATCATTCCCCAAAGTGCATTCTAGAAGCAGGTCATCAATGGTGTTTCTGAAAAAAAGGTGTTCCGAGGTCAAAGAAATTTGGGAGATGCTGATGTCAACTTGGATTTGCTTAGAACAATGAACATTCCCATTTAGCCTGGCTAATTGGGTGGGAAACATAAAACCCGTATGTCAGGGTGTGTACTGACCCCACAGGCACTAAGAAAGGGAATGTCAATCTTTTTCCTCTAATTTCATGGCACGACTCCATCACCAACTCCTTCCTAGAGGTTGAAATATTAGAAAAGGAAAGAATAAAAGAGAGAATACAGGAAGAGAGGACAAGCTAAGAGCTGACCTACTCAATCATGCTGTTTGTTTGCTTTCCCTTATATACTAAGACACATTTCTCTCCTATATTTTGTGACCAAAATTGGCCACCTGTCGCTGCTTCTGCTTTCCCTTGGAAGTTCTGCCTCCGCTGTTCTCCATTTGGCAATACAGCGACCCTCAGATACCTTTGTTGGTTTTCCTGCAGAGATTATAAAATCACAGAGTGGCTATTGTTCTACATGGATAGGAAAACCAGAAGTACACATAATGGAGAAAGGGAGACACTAGATTACATTCACTAGGAGGTGGCTTACCTGTGTTTGCTGCCTTTGTTCTGTTTGTTTCCCTATGTGCTCATATTCGAGAAAGGAACAAATGTGGAAAAGACATTTTCCAAGGTGAATTTAGTCACATCTTGGAAATATTTTGCTCCCTAAATGTGAGAAATTCAAACAAAACAGACCAGTTTTTTCAACCTTCATAAACAGCAGTTTAGTGGGATCATTTACCATTAAGAGAGGATGTTTAGGTTCTCTCCAGTTATTCAGTACTTTCATCATTATTTCAAATATTGGTATGACTTCTAATTAAAATATGAGTAGAAGACTCTACTTATTTCTTTGCACTCAAAAAATACTGTACATACAGCTAATTTCACTTGTCTATAATTTTAAGGCATTCTAGGTTTTAGATGGTGGAAATAGTGATAATTAGTAAGAGAAAATTAAGATTCCTAAGACCTGACACTAGAAAAAAGCAATAAACCCCCAAAAGGAGGGAAGACTCCTGGAGTGCTTGAATAACATTTGGCCATGCATCAGTGAACTTGAAAGAAACTCAGTGTAATTTAAAAAGTACTTATCAGCAAACACAGCTCTACATGCTTTCCTTAAATAAATAATACATAACACTTAGTACTTACATCACAATTTTCATCTTCAATGTACTTTACAAACATTAGGTAATTTTTATTCTTGAGAATTAATAATGCTACTTCAACATTTATGTAGAGTTGCTCATTTGAAGAATCAGAAAGGACTTCACAAATATTAAATATAAGCCACACTCGATTTTAAAAAGGAGATTAAAAAACAAAACTAAACAGGTAATTGGAAATACAGTCTATGTATTACTGGAATTTAGAATTTCTAATTTCTAAATTGGTTTTGACCACATAAAAGCATTCCTTCATGGAGGCTGCTTAAATTCAAGGGTATCTTAAAAACAGGTTAAAAAATTGATATACAAGGACAATTTCAATGTCAGGCCACCAGATCTCTGCTTTTGTGTCATGTTTCTATTCATTCCTGAACAAATATGGCTATGTCCTCGTTATCCAGCTTCACAATAGGAAGGAATGGCACTGCTAATGTGAGACATAAAAATACAGAAATCTTTCCAAATGGACTAAAAGTGAATTTATTATGCTCTTTGTGTAAATTTAACTTTCAACATTGTATGTTTCAAAAGATAATATTAAAACTATTAATTAGTAGTGAAAGGGAACTCTGTGATTATCAGCAAAAAATACGCCCAGGTTTTCTTTTTCAAACAATATTTAACTAATAAAGAAATTGCTAAATTATTTTGGCCAAATGTTATTTGTTTAATGTAAGTTAGCACTCAAGTTTTCTTTATTCTAAGTAACTCTACAAATCAGTGTCTAGGAGATCTTGCAAAAAAATAGGTATAATTACACTGTTCCATATATGAATATATAATACACATATATACATAGATATATAATATATGTAATAAAACTAATTACATAAATTATTTTATTTAATTTTCACAGCAAAAGACAGGTATCATTCTGTTGTACAGATGAACTAAGTGAGGCACAGTGATGTGACTTACCTAACGAAGGCAGTATATCTAGTGAATGCTACAGTCAGAATTCAAACCCCATCTGTTTCAGAAGCTGGCCTCTTAAGCACTGCTCATAATAAGTTGCTTACATGAAGCTAAATAGTATAGTAAACTAGTAAGATTAAGATGCTAGGCAGGTCAATTGGTGGATAACTGAGCACAGAGCAAAGAAAGGGAACCTGGGTAGTGTAAAGAATTTTTGATTTTCATTCAGGCACCCAGTTTGGTGAACTGCTTGTATAGTCTACTAGACATGTGACCCTGTGAACCATGCCAACGTTTTGAGTCTTAACTTTCTTAACAGTAGTGGTACAGGGGTAGAGAGAAAGAGAGTGAATTATCTTTGAAGACTTCAGGACTTTCAAAGTCTTGAAGGATCCTACTGCTTTTTTGATTGTTTGTTTGTTTTTTTTTTTTTTTGCAACAGGGTTTGCTCTGTTGCCCAGGCTGGAGTGCAGTAGTTAGTTATCATAGCTCACTGTAGCTTTGAATTCCTGGGCTCAAGTGATCCTGTCACATTAGCCTCCTGTGTAGCTGTGACTACAGGCATGTGTCACCATGCCCATCTAATTTAATTTTTTTTTTTTTTGGTAGAAACAGTGTCTCACTGTGTTACCTAGGCTGGTCTTGAACTACTGGTCTCAAGCAATCCTCCCTCCTTGACCTCTCAAAGTGCTGGAATTACATGCATTACCTGTCTACCCCAGTCTGTTTTTTAGAGATGGGGTCTTGCTATGTTGCCCAGGCTGTCCTCCAAGTCCTTGGCTCAAACAGTCTTCTCACTCTAGCTTCTCAAGTAACTGGGACCACAGATGCACTTATCATTTTTAACAACGTATATTCTCTTCTGCTTCTATTCACAGATAGAAAAATTTTGGTGAGGTAAAATAACAGCTGTCTTGTATAGAATTAATCACAAATGTAGCCTAATATAATAATATGCTAAATAATTAGTAACATATGCAGATATGCCTTTAATTTTTTTCCTAAAAGTCCATTCATGAGTGTGTGCACCAATACATACACATCATGCACATGTGCACACACACACATATTCATGCAAATATATGCTATGTATAGTTTCTTCCTGTATCATTTATCATACTAGTAACTCGGGCAGCTGTTTTCTAGGTTTGGAGGCCATCATAATAAACAAGACAGTCCTTGCCTTCACAGAGCTCACATTCCAAATGCGGAACATGAGGAGAATAGCTAATTGCAAATAAAGAGAGAGTGGGAAGCTGGGGATATTTTAGCCAGATTGCTTAGAGGAGGAATAGATGATATGAATAAGGAAGCAACATGAAATCTGCTAGGAGAACATCCCAAGGAGAGGAAACAGCTAATGTAGGAGGCTTGAGCTGGCAAGCAGGTTGAATAGTGTAAACAACTAGACAGCAAGAAAGTCAGCGTGACACAGGGAGAAGAACACTACATGATCAGACCAGAGGGACACAGTCAGGCAGGGACACCTTAGAGATCAGGGAGAACTTCAGAAGTCTTTGTGTGTTTTTGTGTTGTTATTTTTCAAGTATAATTCGAAGATATCAGAGAGTAACAGGGTACCTATTTTTGCTACTCACAGTATGTATTAGTATGTTAAACGGTATTTCTTTAACACTTCTTAACTTTCAAAAGATTCCTTTGAATGACTCAGGGTATCTGTTATTCTAAATGCACACCGGTATTATATGAACAATCAAAGCAAGAGGAATTTAGGACCCTTGAGAATGTAATAAATAATTCCATTATTTGGAACTCACTGAAAATTTGATATTTAAAAATATTTTTCTTTTGTTATTTAACCATCTTTTATTTTCAGTTTGTGCTTTTTTTATAGATACAACATGAAAATAATGTTCCTATATGGAATTCTATCAATATTAAGGGGTATAGAAAAGTTTATTTGAACTATATATTTGTTGTTTCCTTTTATTATTATTCTTTATTGAATTTCTGTGAGATTACAGCATTTTCAGTGTAAGTACTGGCAGGATTTGATCTACTCTTTCTTGTATAATAACATCCTATTTTTTTCACTAAGATAAAAATCAAGATAATTTACAAAAATTTTAACTAAACCATGAATGTTTAATTTTATATACACAAACATGTATTAATCCACTAAGATTCCATCACCATTTTTGAATACTGACAGAAGGAAGTTTTTAGTCTTATAGCATAGAGATAGCTACTAATATAACACATCTCCATGTGTATACTGATGGTCTCCTGAATATCCTTTGAGAGCACAAAACTAACTCCATAGATTATATCGGGAATGGACAGATGGACAACAGAATTGAGCTTATCTCTGCTAATGTGGGGTTCTACAGTGAAGACAGCACTGGTAGATAAAGACCTGCTCATTGACCTGTTTTTCCTTTATTCATTATTGGGTCTCAGAAGTTCACTGTAAGCCTCAGCAATTCCACTTATAAAATGGGGATACTTGCTTGTCTGACAGCAAGTAAACAGGCAGCTGGAATGCATTGCCTTGTGAAGCACTTTAGGAACCTGTATGATTGGCCAAGGGGACAAAGTACCATAGACACAACACAGTGCAACAGTCCTCAGAACTAGAGGAGTGAATCAGTTAACACCTTCCTCCACTGACTCCCTGTACTTAGAGCTCTTGGGCTAGCTCTGATGGTCCTGTATCTGCAGGGCATTATCACCACTCTGCAAATCCAAGATTTTGCTTCCATTAAAAAAAATTAACTGAAATATCATACTGAAATGGTTTTCAGTTATATTTAGAAATGTACAGAGAAACACATGAACAGCCACTTTTGGTAGATTTATTCCAATGGAAGCTTCGCTGCAGGGTTTAATAATGTCTGAGGGAACTAAACTGACAGCTGTGGAGGCAGAGTCTTGAGTGCGTCATTTCAGAAGGGAAGGAGAGAGTGAATCCAATTAAAAAAATGACAAAGCTGTCACCTCACCCAACTTATTTTCATTATTAGTTGCCTTTTGCTTTTCTATATTTGTAATGGAGAGCGTGTAGAGACAATTTATATATCAAATATATATCAAATTTCAGGGGATGATTTATAAATTAAATTACTAAGGTTTAGTTTTTCCTTCCCTACTTGCAACTATATATCGTTTCTCTCTTTAGCTTTTTTCTCCTTAATATCGTCTGCTCTCCCCCCATTTTTCTTAGATGCATTAATTAGAGAAATAAACCTTTTTTTTTCTTTTAGGTGAATTGCAGTGGAAAGGGGAGGGAATGCAGCTGCAGGCAGTGTAGGTTTCTGTTCCATTTGGATTCAGCTGTGGCTTTTCTCAATGCCCCTCTTGATAGGAACAGTCCTGTTGAATTGGCTTTTTAAGAATAGTACATCCTGTGATAGAATCAGTAACAATAAGTATACAAATTCAGTAAGATAATAATACTCTTTTTTATGTTGCTTTATACCAGCTAATCGAGCAATACACTGATAAATATTTATTGGTTTGGCAATAGTATGTCTAGTATGAAGAAAAGCATTTAGAAGGGAAAGTAGAAGTTTTTGACAATTTATTTGCCAAGAGAAGCCTAAAGTTACTATGAAACAAATGAGTGTGCAATAAAGCAATAAATGAATTTTCTGAGCCTTATGAGAGAAAATGTAGATCAAGTGGAGTCATCAAGATACATTTTTGAAGAGGTGGAAGAAGTAAGTCTGAAGCAACTTAGTGAAAGACAGGTGTTCAGTGCTGGAGCGGAGGAGAGGGAAAGACTGGGATGTGAATACCTGTTATTACTAAGATAGCATCACCAAAAGTTACTTACTAAGAATATCAAGTTTCTGGAAGATAACAAAGAGCCTGCAAAAAAGGGATTGGTTTTTATAAAGGTAAATTTTATAAAGTACCTAGAATAAAGGAAGGACACACTTTGTCTCAAGAGAGTGGCTAAAGAGACAGGGCTCATTCAGAACTCATCTATTCTTAAATAACAAACAATTCAATAAGTTAATCTGATTTACTGTGATACAAATAAGTAGCAAATAAGAGGAGGGGAGCATAGCAAGAAGTAGCCAGAGGGCAAACTGAGACAAGTTGTAAAGACAGAGGGAAAGGCTGTAGGAAAAAAAATCTACAAAACAGAAGACAAGAATTCAAAAATAGTTATCTGACTCCATCCAGGGAAAATATCACCCACAGGGTGATACACTCTGAAGGACCACTTAATATTACAATACAAATCCTTAGTACAGTAATTGTGCAATACTCAATAAGCTCATAATGATGATTGTTTAGGAGAATCTCACAAGATGCTTAATATTATTAGCAAATCTAGAATTATTCAATTAAAACATCAGTATGCGACATCTTCAGTCATTTTTTTAAAAACAATCTCTCCAAGACATAGTTCAAAACAGTTACTTACCATATGACCAAGAAATCCCACTCCTATTTACCAAAGAGAAATGAAAACATGTTCATATGAAAACCTAAACAAATGAATATAGTGGTTTTATTCATAATTAGTAAAAACTATAAGCAATTCAAATGTCCTTCAACTGGTGAGTGGATAAACAAACCATAGACCATCCATGCAAAATAATCCTACTCAGGAATAAAAAGGAATTAACTACTGATACATGTGCCACATGGCTGAATCTCAATAGTTATAAATGAGAGAAATCAGAGAAAAAGGCTACATACTATATGATTATATTTGTATGACCTTCTGGGAAAGAAAAATACTAGAGAGAGGAACCCGGTAAATGTTATCAGAAAATGGGAGCAAGGGTAGGGATTGACAGAAAGTAGCCATGAGGGTATATTTTGGGGGTGAAGAAAATGTTCAATGATGAGCACCTAATGAGAGTGGAAAATTGCAGATTTTAATTTAAACCTGCCTGATTTCAGGTTCACTAGCACACAACAGTAAGTATCTTATATCTTGATTGTGTTGGCTATACAACTACATTGGTGACATCTGTGTTCCAAAACTCATAGAACTGTACACTAAAATTGGTGAATTTTACTCAATGTAAATTTCTCTCTTTAAAAAAAATCAGTTCATTTTCTGCAATTATCTGGTTTTTCAATCATGGATCATTAAATATGTCTGTTGATTGTGCACGACTAGTACCACTGTTTTATCTTGGCCATCCATGTACAAGGTGGTCTCCACAGCATTTCTCCATCATTCCCCATGCGCAGCTCGGTAGACTGTGCACATCTTAAGTTTCTTATCATTATCAATTCTTAAGTTTCCTTCTCTGTTTGACCCAATCAAGAATTGACTGCATGCAAAAATTATTTCTAAAGCATATTCATAATACTTGGAGTTACAGAATCAAGATGCCTTCCTCTCTAGCATGATTATAATGTTGTATTTTATCCAGATACATCTTCTTAGAGTTGAATTTACTTTGTCTAGTAAAAATTGAAGAGCTGGAGATTAGATATACATATATATTTATTGTTATAAAATTATATATCCAATTACTGTTCTAGATTTATAGGAAGATAAATATCTGAATTAAACTCCAGAGAGATACAAAGGCCAAAAATAATAATTGCTCCCATTTATTGAGCACTTTGTATGTATCACACATTTTGTCGAACTTTTTACATGTCTTAAGCTTCAAAACTTCACTATGAGAGAATGGCCCTAATTTATAGACAAGGAAAGTTATATTAGAAAATGTAACAACTAGCCCAGTGTCACACAGCTAAAGTGACAATTCTGAAAATAAAATTCAGGCCTGCCTAATTTTATTATTATTTAATTAATTTATTTACTTTTTGAGATGAGGTCTTGCTCTGTCACCCACGCTGGAGTGCAGTGGCGTGATCTTGGCTCACTGCCTCCCAGGTTCAAGCAATTTTCCTGCCTTAGCCTCCTGAGTAGCTGGGATTAATGGGTGTCTGTCACCATACCTGGCTAACTTCTGTATTTTTAGTAGAGATGGGGTTTCACCATGTTGGCCAGTCTGGTCTCAAACTTGTGATGTCAGGTGATGCACCTGCCTTGGCTTCCCAAAGTATGGGGATTACAGGCGTGAGCTGCCAGACCCAGCCTGTGCCTAATTTTAGATTCATTAAGATGCAATGATAGGGAAAAAAAAATCTAGCACATGGCAGTCTGTAAAGAATATTCTAAGAGCGGAAGAGGAACCTGCAAGAAAGGGGGTATCCTTCCAGGAAGAAGAGACTTCAGCAGACACCATGGGATGGATACAGTTTTGACAGATTAATGTGAGAGGGCTTTTGCCAGTAGAGAAAATGATCCCTTTCCTGCTGACACTTTCTAGCTAATGTCCAGTTGAGAAAAGCAACACTTGCAGCATGCTAACATCCATTGCCACCATTTTCTCTCAGTCCCACCCAGATAGCCTCACCCTGATATGTCCTGGTGGGGTGGAGAGAAAACGGTGGTGTTGTTAGCATGTTACAAGTGTACAAGTTTTGCTAATGAGAGAGAGACAGAGAGACAGAAAGCCTGATTTATAGATGCTGTCTTCTGTGGGAAGAACAATGAAAGAGGGTTGTAGCCCCACGTACAACATTTGAAAACCTCAACACCAGAGGCAGCCCATACAACCTTTCTGGGCCTGACTTCCATCATCTGAGAAGGAAGTGATCAAATTAATGTATATGGATATGAAATCAATTTTAAATTTCAGTGATGGCATCTAGTGGGTTGAATTAAGGAAAGATAAGAAAAATGTTTCCAAATTCTGGGAAAAGCAGTTTTAACTTAGGGTGGAGACAAGAGAAAAGGTTGGCAAGGGATTGTGGACCTGTTACCATGGCGGCATGAGAAAGTATAGAGACAACTAGCAAGCCTGCAGAATTTTAACATGAAAGTATATGCTAATGTAATTACACCTGGGAAATACATTTTTTACACAGAAAAGCTGTAAGTTACAGATACACTCTTTTTGAGATGAACATTTGATATCATTTAATGAATCACTGTATTTGGATGCTAGACTTGTTTTCATGTGATTTCTGGCCAATTTAACTTGAAAAAAGAAGTAGTTTTCAATCTGTTCTGGGTGCCCTTTTTCTTTGGGGACTCTAAGTAGACCCTTCTAATATCATGGGTCCATTTGATTTAAGGCTAGGCCAGGTAAGATCCAATATCCATTGCCTTCTCCTTACTCCCCATGCATTCCCACATACTGATTACGCAAATTTGCTCCTACTGGAAAAAAAATCAAATTACGTTAGCAAAAAAAGGCACCTGAAATATTGTTACGTTGTTCTAGACCTGGCAGGACCCAGAGGAAACATCCATACCTGGTAACAAAAAGAAAGACCACTGTTACCTGGTCCTTCTCAAGACAGCAAACCAGTTAAGCCCTCAACTTGATAAAGTTTTTATCTCTGAAATTCTATGTATTTACATGCTTGGTACCCAAAAACAATGAGAGGACCATTGTCCTGTCACCACCACCAAAATTCCAGGCCTTTAATGAAACCAGCCCCTTCAAAAATAATCATGAACCCTTATAGATTGAACACTTACTTTTTAATATGAGATTCATAAATGAAAAAAATCTAAATTTGTTATGATGACTATTTACTTCCTGTAAAGTACATGATGGCACACAGCATCCACATCTCACAGAGCTAATTTTCTTATGCTCATAAAATAACAAAAATCTTTTTCTCTCATGAAAAATGTTTCCCCAGAAGAATGCCAATTCTTCAAGCTATTGACAGGAATGAAGAAAACATAAAGACGTCTAAGAAAGTGGTGGCAGCTCCTAGTCAGAAAATAGAAGCTTGTAGAAAGAGTGCAATGTGATATTCTGCAATGTTTCAAATTTGTAACTGAACAAATCTGCATATAAACCCTGTACAGAACTCTAGTAAATGTGCCAACTAAAATGTCTGTTAGTGACTTTATTAATAACTTTAGTCTTATATTTATTGAAACAATAAAGTCATTTAAATTTTAGTCTTACATTTTATTGTTTTTATGGGGAAAATTCTAGGTTTTAGTAGTGTTTAAACATTGCAGCATATGTCAAACTTTGGAGACATGCATTTCAGGAAGTCAGAGGTCTTCAGACTGCAATGGAAAATCTGGCCTATACCCAAGTTTCTTGTTACTGTCAGCAGGGACAAACAATCCCTTAACTATTCAAGATTTCTTTACCTCTCTCAATTTAATTTTAGTTAGCAACTCACCAAGGAGAATTCTATGTTGTACGAATATCTCTGTTTCTATCTATACATCATTTCCCTTGGCGAGAACAGATAACAGATCTGCCCTTTCTACCATGTCATCACTGCATCTCGGCATTGTGGGTAATCTGAATGATGGAAATTGTAAGGTGGTGCTTCTTCCTCCCACTAACCCTTGGAGATGGAATCTTGCTCTGTCACCTTGTCTAGAGTGCAGTGGAACAATCACAGGTTCATAGCTCACTGATGTCTGTGATGCCTCAAACTCCTGGGCTCAAGTGATCCTCACACATCAGCCTCCTGAGTAGTTGAGACTAAAGGTGCATTCCACCACACCAGGTTAATTTAATTGTTTTTTTTTTTTTTTTTTTTTTTTTTTTTTTTTATAGAGAGGGTGTGTTACTATGAAACTCCTCATCTCAAGAAGTCCTCCTGCTTTGGCTTCCCAAAGTGTCAGCATTACTGGCACAAGCCACTGCACATTCCCTTGGTGGTGCTTCTTATGAGATCTTATGAGATCTAATGTTGTTGAATTGCACTGTGAAAAACTATTTGGGTGTTATCATTCTTTAAGCTTCCTTTCTCTGTCTTATTTCCCTAATTAAGAAATTTATTTCTTTATTATCTATTATTAGTGATGCTGCTTAAATAACAGTAATGTGTTTCCACAAACTGCAGTGGATGCCATAGAGTAAACTAAAGAAGTTATTCATTTAATACATGTTTTCCAAGTTGCTTATTTGAAAGAGGTAAATTAAAATGTTTACATAGATATCTTTGTCATCATGCCTTAAGTAATGTCTTAAATCTTTCAACAAATACTTATTGAGGTCTTATCACTTTCCAGGAATTAAATTAGGCCTAGGGCTAACGATGACCAAGACAATCATCTTTTCCCTCATAAGCATGCCCTAAAAGACTAATGTAGCATAGCAGACATATGTAAAAGTGCCTATAATTTTGTTAGCACCTAAATCTTCAATACATCTTAGTGAGGAAAGTAAAGGTATTCATATTGATTCCATACAATGTACAGACTATACTTGTTTAATAAAAATATGAAAAATCTCTAACTTACATAGCAATTAGTTGAAGCATCACGAGCAGGATGTGTGTAGTATTTAGAAGTCACTTTAAATCTAAACCTGTAAGTCTTGTTAATCTGATCTTGTCAGTGGCGTCTGAATCACATAACATACCTAAATAAACTGATCTACAGGGACCTTATTCAAAACGGCAGGCATTGCTGATTTAAATTAGGTTTGAAGCCCACCATAGCAGCTTGAAACTTTTCCTACTAACAGCTTAGTAAAGTGATATTCATTTCTAGAAAGCAAACGTTGATGGAAACATACAAGAAAAAGTAGGCTGTCATTTCTGAAATGCTATTGAGAAACCTCACCAGCTTTATCCCTTCATCTCCAAATGCTTCAAAATGTAAAATCCAGATATTTTAACCATAAGTCAGTAGTAATATAGTAATATCACTAATAGGTACTATTTCAAAAATAGAGAAATTGGAAATTCTCATCCTAAATATACATTAAGGAAACATAAACATATCTCAACATTTGCTAAATTTCAAATCACGTTCAATCTTTTATTAGTAAGAAAGAATACTACCTTACTACTTTTGTTTTGTCTGAGATCAGATTGATGAAAAGTAATAAAATTCTTCTATAGACACTGTATTGCTTCACGTCTTAGTCAAAACAGAAAGCAATTATACTTTTCAAGAACAAATTCTTTCGATAAACACCTCTTTAGTGAAACAATAAGCATTATAACATATTGAGATAAATGTTAATTATCAATTTAACTATTTCAGAAACTGTATTTGTTTTCTATCTTATACTATATGTCCTAAGCACTAAAATATCTGACACAAAATTTCTGTTTTCAAAATCAACATGACTATGATAGCTCTTAACCTTGTCCTAAGTCGTAAGTCAGAAAAGAATATCTTAGGCGGAAAGTAACAAAAACTAACCAAGAAATTTAAAGATAATGTTTTAAAGCAAATATTTGTGATTCTATAGACATAGCATATTGGTTAAAACTAAATGGTAATGTAAACGGTACACAAATTTAAACTTGCTTCAATGCTGGATGTACTTTGCTTCTATATATTAATTTTTCACACAGAAGTATTTTCCCTAGTGAAAAGTACTGGTTAACAAGAAATGAATATGCTGTAACACTTTCTTTGAAACCCTGCAGTCAACTCTTTGCATATAACTTTCTGATAAAAAAAAAAAATCCCACATACTTCATTTTCCCTGAAGAGCAGCATGAGATTTCCAATCCTTTGCTTGAACACATAAAATATTAAGAGCCAATTTTCAGCTGCACCTCTGTCACTTCCATTATCATTCTACACGTCCAGAGGTGATAATGGACTCTGTAAATTGTAGTCTTTCTCCATCCCAAACTGCTGAGGTTTTCACCAGGGGACAGTTCCACACAAAGGGTGGCCCAGATGTATGTTAATGGCACTGAGAAGCAAACAGCAGACACTACCATACAAGATAATGTGGTGTGTTACTCAGAGGAAAGATGAAATGAGCAGAAAATAATTTCCCTAGAAATTCTGTAAAATCAACAAGGACTCATTCTTCTCCAAAAATCACATGGGTAGCACTATATTCACAGAACCTTGGAGACAAGACTAAAATACATTCCTGATGCCTCATCTGTGAAGGAATTGTTTGTCCAAGCCAACAGAGAATGAAGGCTCATGGACAATGAGGTTTAAAGAATTATAGGGAAGGGTTTTGTTTACCATTGGCTTTTTTTCATACATACAACAAAGCTCTACCAGCATTAGTAGAGTTATCTTTAAACAGGAAGTGAAAAAAAAGATGATAATGTAAAAGAAAGTGCTTATCTTATCCATTGCATCTTTGTGGTGGCCCATCTGCCCATTAGAAGGAAGCTGTCTTATAGGAAATTGAGTGTAGTTGACACTGGGTTTTCATATGATCATGTGTCCTACTATCCCATGCAAAATAATCAGTTTAGAGAAAATATATAGGAGGAAGAAAGGGATTTGAAACTAGTTTTTCTACCTTTCCACAGGCAGTCATCTAACTAGTTGTCTCACTCTAACACTGGGTGAGTGTTCATTGAACCTAATAGACTAAGTCCTGATGATTTGGGCAAGGTGCTGGAGGTGGGTTGAGAGACAAGGGTTGTGCAAGAGGAAAGAATGCCTAGCAAAAGAAAAGAGGCAGATCAAAATCAGATTGCATCACCCAGATAATTCAACAGAGCTCTTTACCTATTAGATAATAATACATGGCACATAATCATTGTTTATAGGCTAATAAAGCCGAATATTGGATAAGGCAAGGTAAGGCCAATTTTAATACCATAAATATATTCTGGGGCTAATTCCATATTCTTCAAACTAATTTTGGGAAAGTCAGACATCAGGGGGGAAAAAAGAAGAAGAAAAGAAAAAACTAAGAGAGAGAAGATATAAATAACAAAAGAGAAGAATCCAGTAAAACCATTTATTTACTTGTTCATTTAGGGCCAAAACACCACCAATTAACTCCACCTCTTCTCTTTCTGTTTCCCTTCATTTCCTTCAACAAATACCAAGGACTCAAACATATAGAGGCATTGGGCTAAGCATTATAGTTAGAACAAAAAAGCCCACCAGTGATTACTGCCTTAAAGGGAAGACAGATAAATAAGCAGATCATTACAATAGAGGGTGATACTCGCCCTGGGAGAGGTATCAGAAGGCTGTGTATGGTGATACTTTACCATCTTGTCAGTTTCCAGGAATTATTACTAGGATTTCACAACCTAGTCTTCTACATCTCATTCCTCAAGAAAAATGAGGCATACAATTAACACATAAGCAGAATTTGTAATTTGTACAAATTTAAAATTAAAACAATTGAAATCCGGAATAGGCAAATCCATAGATACAGAAAGCATATTAGTGGTTGCCAGGAGAAGGGAAGAGGGAGAACTATGAGTGATTACTTAAAGGGTAGAGGATGTTCTATGGTGATACAAAGTTTTCAAACGGACAGAGGTGGTAGTTGCACAAGATTGTGAATGCCACTCAGTGTTACCCTTCAAAATGGCTATGTGTTATGTAAACTTCACCTCAATTAAAAAAATATCTGAAACTTCATTTGACACTTTGTGGCAGTTTGAAATAGTCATTCTGATGTGTCACAAAAGTTTAGAGTCAATCAGACTCTTCTCTCTGATTTTCTGTTTCTTATTCTCCATATGCAGAAAAAGGTGGAAGAATTTTCTTCATATGGAGAATATGTAGAATATTTGAGGAAGAAACTTTTGATTTAACTGGATATCTAGAGCAAGGTTAATGTCTTTGAGATCATTTTTAAAGTTCAGAAGATTGTAATAGTACAGTGGCATAGCAGGAGGTACTATGATTACATATGCCAGTATTCTCCAATACGTGATTGTCTATGATTTTTTAATGATGCAAGTAATTTTTCAAAGTCACTGAGAGAGCAATCAGTTATTCAGACAGTAAATTTGTTCAGTTTCAGGTGGGATTTGTGGAGGAGGGGAAATGATACACTGAGGAAGAGGTGAATTAGGAATACTATAAAATTAGCTACAGGTATACTTGATTCACTCCTCAACCTACCAGGTTCTTCAAGTGTTCATGACTTCACTTCATGACTTAATGATTTTCTGGTTGCCATTGTGGTTAAAAGCATAAACTGTAGACACATATAAAACTCATTTTCTAATGATTTGATTTGATTTGATCATATCAGTATCCAAAGATCTGCTGAACATTTCTAATTTTATAATCATAAAATTTTTAAAATTATAAATCTAACTTATCATAAAATTAGAAATGTTAATTAGATTATAAAATTAAGTGTATGGGATAGACATTAATAAATATATACTTGTCAATATTTACAGCCCAGAATGAGCTATTTTTCAAAAACTTGAAAATAATAAGAAATTATATGGCTCTCTTAATGTTAAATTATAAGATTAAAACATAAGGAAACAAGAGCCGAATGTGAAAAATGGATACAGTGTATGTATTAAAATAGTGTCTCAATCCCGGGGGAAGGCAGAAGACTATTAACCATCCATGAGATCATATTAAAAGAGGCATCACAGAGGTCAATTTCAAAGTATCTTTCAAACATTGTAGAAAATATGAGGTTTGGGCAATAAACGTAAAGAATTCTTTCCTATTGGCAAAGTCACATCTAAGGTGAAGAGAGACACAGGGGTTGTGTTGTTCCCTCTCCATTAACAAAACCCTGATTGCATTTGGTGTCCATCTGTAATGGCCCAAAACCATTAAGCATGCAATTTAGGCCAAGTGTGATGGCTTATACTTACAATCCCAACAGGTTGGGAGGCTGAGGCAGGAGGATTGCTTCTATGAATTTGAGACCAGCCTGGGAAACGTAGCAAAACTCCATCTCCATAAAAAATTAAACCACTTGAGAGGTTAGGCTGGAGGACTCCTTGAGTCCAGGAGTTAGAGGTGGCTGCAGCGAGTTATAATTGCACCACTGAACTCCAGCCTGGGAGACAGGGAAAGACTCTGTCTCAAAAAAAGAAAAAAAAAAAGGTGGCCTATCTAATTCTCCTTACTCTGATTCTGATTCCAACGACCTCTATTATGTATTTTTCCATGTGCATCTGCCTACAGAGAGAAAATGCTTTTGTCATTCAGACCTTGATATTCTTGTCCTCAAGATATTAGTTGAAGTTATTAGTAACTTTATACTCTACATGATTTGACTTCACATGTATTTAGACTATGTTTACCATGTCCATAGGAGTGTTCTACTTAGGTAACAATTACGTTTTTCATTTTAAATTCGAATTTTGGTTTGATACATCAGTGTACCTATGAAATGAAATTAAATTCACCAATGTCTGAAACCACAAGTTTGAAAGCCAGCTATACAGATGACAGTTGCTGACCTAAAGAAATGACTGCTACCCAGTGAGGCCTATGAGTGACATCTAGGGACTTTGTTCCACGTGAAAAACACACAGCCTATTATATTGCTGAGTGGCTGCATGTAGAGGTACTCCACTCATGTGTATCTTTCATGTGTATAATGGTAATAATTATAAGGCAATGAAAGCCTTAATATGGAGGAACACATTACTAAGAGAGAGTAAAATAATAATAAAAATGCGTTGAAGTAAAATAAAATTATAGTATACATTGACTTCACATTTAAATCCTCTAGCATTTAAATATAAGGAAAATATACAAGTAGTTAGTTGGCTATTAAGACTGCAGGGAAGTCAGTTGGAAAAATGGAAAATTCATTGAGTTAAAGGAACTTAATCACAGTGGTGATGGAAATAGATTAACCTGCTTTGGTAAACTCAACTGTAATAAATCTGTACATTTTCACTGATTGTGTCATTATAATATTCTTAATTTTGGGGTACAAGAGATTAATTTGCTACCAGTGTTCAATACAAGTCCTGAAAATGAAGTGAATGGCTGTCTTAACACTTGATTTTCAAATAACAGATATTGCTTGATTTGTAAAGAGGAAAATTCCTGAAGCCAAAGACATATTGAGGAAATAACCAAAATTTGGACATTGAAAATGTTCAAGAAGTTGAAGAAGGTGAAGTGATGTACCTATGTGTAAAAATCAAAGTTTTTCTTTTTAAAAATATAATTAGATATTCCATCACGCTTAATACGTAGAACACATTTATCGATGAGACTTATATAAATACTATGAAAAGATTCGGTTCCCTATGTAAATATGAGGTTGAGATTTATTTGTTTAGAAAATTAAAAGCAAATGAGAACATTTTCTAAGACTGCAATTATTTCCACCAAAGAAATGACTGACTTTTAATATTTCAAATAATATGAGCAATAAGATATTAATACTATGTTCATCTCTAACTTCAATGTTCCCAGAAAATTCTGTGCATTTGCAGAACTCATTATATATTCTTAAGTGAATCAACTGACATAATGTTTAAATGACCAAGTTAAAAGCTAATCATAAATTTCCAGCAATATCTTTACTTACATGTTTACACACACATTTAAAGAATATTTTATGTCACATTACTCAGTGTTGTTTTCTGAGTTCATTTCAATTTGAATTGTGAAACATCAGGAATACATCTATTTTCTGTTATTTTCCTTTTTTCAGACCTGCTATGTGTAATGATTGCAAACAAATATACTTTAACGAAGAAGGGAACCATTTTTCATACAGGGTACAGATTTGTCTGGGGTGTTTCATGCCATATTAAAAACATGTTTCTTGAAACAAACAAATACAAACATGAACCCCTTCCCTTGTCTTCTCTATCCATCTGCCAAATTTTGCTTTCAAAGAATTGTGGTAACATTATCAAATATTCCTACCACCCTTGTCACTTTTCATCTGTCTGGAAAAAGCACAAGAGATTCTACTCTCAGGAACCAACAACACAAGAGCACACAGCTGAACTGCTTCTGGTCTACACTCCCATTTACCATTGGCCTGCATTTTATGCTGTTAATATTTCAGAAGTTGTAATACTAGGGTCACACTGAAGTTTTTAACTATTTAATTCTGAATCCTCCAGTCACAGACCTTGGAGAAAGAAAGAAAGAGAAAGAGAAAGAGAGAGAGAGACAGACAGAGAGAGAGAGAGAGAGAGAGACAGAGAAGAAAGAGAAAGAGAGAGAGAAATGTCAGAGATAGAGATAAAGGTAGACGCAGAGACAGAAAAAGAATTAGACTGTCTTTTTAAGAACTCACAGCAAGATAACAGGGAATTCTGCTTTACAACACAAGCATCTGAATTCTGTCTACAACCACAACACAGTGCGTGGAGGAGCTGAACCTCAGATGAGATGGCAGCCCCAGCTAACACCTTAATTTTAGCCTGAGGAGATTGGGCAGAGAACTCAGCTGATCCATTCTCGGAGTTCTGTTCTATAGAACGCTGAGAAATGTGAATAGCTCGATTTTTATTTTAATATTTATTTATTTATTTTTGTTTATAATCTAGGAGAATCTATCCTTTGAAAAGAGTCCAAAATTTCCACTCTAAATCAGTTTGTGTGGTATATGTGTGTGTGTGTGTGTGTGTGTGTGTGTGTACATTTTCTCCCTTCATTTTTTTTTTAAATAACTTCACTGCAAGTTTACAGGGAAATGAGGCTCCAAGCTGCCCGTTATTAATATAGGGCCAGAATTTTTTTAGGGGTTTAGAAGTTTCAGATGAATCAAAATGGAACTTACCACTGAAGTGAGTTTGTCCCATTGCAGTGTGATACTCTTATGACTAGAAAATAGGAGTAACTGAGATAAAAACATGGTTTTGAAGATGTCTGTATCACATCTATTAATAGAATTGTGTGAATATGATTTTTCTTTCAAGTAAAAAAGTGGTTGAAAATTACATATAGTAGAATTTTCTGCTTTTCCCATTAGATATGTTTCTTTCTTCATGGAGATGACAAAAATGTAGTTTTAGTTTGCCTTTTCCATCTCTTTTTTCTTTCTAAAATTTTAAAATTTGTTTTTCATTTCTTTCCTTTGAGCCACAAAAATCTATAGCCCCCCTTACCAGAGCTAATTAAAGAATGGAAAAGACTTCAGTGAGATATCTTCTAAGGTCTTTCAAGATTAAAACTCATTTACAGGGTAGTTTGATTATTAAAATATACTTTCTCTGTCACACAGGTAATAGGTACTTATGAAATTTTGATGTAAAGGAATAAACAAATGATAATAATTAAATTTTAATTGAGTACTTCCTATAGTTTTGCATATGCCTACTCTTTTAATCCCTATAAATGATCCAATGACTAAGTGCTATTATTACTATTATTTAATAGAATATTGAAGTTCACAGTAATCCCATATTTTAAATGGTATGATGAGAATTTATATCTATCAGTTTAACTCACCCCAATTTTTATCCCTTAACATATAAATAAATGAATTATAGAATTATAATTTATTGGTGATTGCTCTAAAAAGATTCCTGGTTTCTCTTATCTTGAAATTCTGAACTAGGTATGTGGAAATTATTAGTATATTTCCATTTACACTCCTGATACCCTTCTAGGAATTTTCCTGGGTTATTTATCCACTACATCTATTTTTATAAAGAACATAAAGTTAAAAGAACTCTGAATCCCACTTTATATTTTCTTTGATTAGAGGCAAAAGTACTACAGTGGTTCCAAGTAGAACCAACTCTTAAATTTCTCTTTAATTTCCTCATCCCTTCCTATATGAATTCCAAATACATCTGGAATTCAAATATTTTCATGTGGCATTGTGATTGTGACTTTTAATATTCCTTCCTCTAAGAACTTTGTTTTGTACCTGAAGAGTTTTAAAAAAATCAAAACATACAAAGTCATTCAGTAGATTGACTCTATTATTCCAGTAATCATGGTATTACAAGTCTCTAAAGACCCATTAAGGTATCAGACTATACTGGCTCCAGACCCTCCATTGTCTATTTTGGTTCAATAATGACTATGCATATGTAATTGACTGAGCATATATCAGACTCATATGTCACATTGTAAATGGAAAAAGTGCAATAAATACATACAATAGACTATAATTTCAAGCAAATTCAATGCAGTGGATTTGATAAATCTCCTTATAAGTTATAAATATTTGAACAATGGGGCAAATGACTCTATTTTATCAAGGACAATATAGTTAGAGGCCAAGCAGTTAGTATAGGTTCCAACTTCCTCAAAAGTGGGAGACTTGAATGTCATTCCAAAGGTGGTTTTCCATATGATTCCAGAATGTCCTAAAAGAATTTCCCTATAAGAATCTCATTATAGAATAGCAGTCATTTATTATGATAATATAATTACCATAAGTTTGAAACAAGTATTTTTCATAATTTTATAAATATGTAACATGTTTATCACTCATTCATGGATTAAGAATGTGCATGAAATATAACATTAAGCACTTTATTATTTTAAATGGTAACAGATTGTTATTGATATTAGTGGGAATCAAAATATACTGACATGTACTTAATTCAGATTCCAGTTATTTCTTGTGAAAATAAATTTTTCTTTGAATCAAATAGAAGAAAACTGCTTTTTGAAAAGAAGTAGAAGTAATAAGTTACCAGTGAGAACCCCCATTAGGATTGTGGGTAACTACCTTTTACATACTTGTTTCTGGATGGAACTGTCCATGTGGTGTTTTTTTTGGTGTTTTAATCTGGTGTATTTCTTTATGATAAGTTGCATTTTCAAAAAGTCTATCCATTTATACATATAAACTCATAATACTAAATTTTAAATAGCCATTCTAATAATAACTTCTTTATGCAATAACTTAAGTAGTTAGCAATGTGCTTATCTTCCATTTGTCTAACACAGTGACATGGTTTGGTTGTGTCCACACCCAAATCTCATCTTGAATTGTAGCTCCCATAATTCCCACATGTTGTGGGAGGGACGTGGTGGGAGATAATTGAACACTGGGGTAGTTCCCCCATACTGTTCTCATAGTAGTGAATAAATCCCATGAGATCTGATGGTTTTATAAGGGGAAACTCCTTTTGCTTCACTCTCATTCTCTTGTGTCTGCTGCCATGTAAGTCGTGTCTTTCATCTTCTGCCATGTGTGTGAGGCCTCCCCGGCCACGTGTAACTATGAGTCTATTAAATCTCTTTTTCTTTACAAATTACCCAATCTTGGTATGTCTTTATCAGCAGCGTGAAAACGGAATAATACATACAGTGTCAACTGTTTGTGAACCTTAATTATGTCTACAAAATCTCTTTTGACAAACAATGTAACATCACCATGGGAGTGATATTTCATCAGTTTCCTGGGTCCACCCACTATTACTAGGATAGGATTACACAGAGTGTGTCTTTCAGGAGGAAGTGATCATGTGGGTCATCTTAGAGTTCTAACTGCCACATAGATATATAAAAGATGCTTATTATTCACAAAAATTATAAATAGTATTATTCTACATAGGCACAATGGATGGTTTAAAATATTTTCCATATTAAATTTTGGCATATTAAATTCTACAAACACATTTTATTATTATAGAGCATGTTCATAAATTATAATTTTAAATTATTGACAATGATAGCTATTCTGCTTAGTTAAGTATTCTGATGATATTAACAGATCCTGCATTTATTTTTTCAAAAGACTTGAAGGGAAGACTTCTTAATGCAAAATATCTTTTTCCTCCAAGGATACTGCAAGGCATAAAATGTATCATAATTTACTTGTATTTGACTGATTCTTCCCATGAAGTTAAGATGTGATACAGCCCTTTTCCAACATGAAGCACAAGACAAGAGCAAGTTGCATAGATGTCAGAGGAGAGAAATCAAAAAAAGAAGTTGTCATGCTCTGTGACTAAAATACTGTACTGTGAACATATTATAATCAAATATAAGTAGAAAATATTCCCTAAGTATAATTATAAATTATAGTTGGCTTATCTAAAATACAATTACAATCCCAACAAGAGAATCAAGTATTCACATTAATCTAAATATCATTTCAGGTTTACCTTATAAATATCTCAAGCTGATGAATAGAATAAACAGTTAACAATGACACATTTTCCTCTGTTTTCTGGCCAGTTGAATTTTTTCTGTTACATTATTCTTACTCTTTCTCTGTGAAAATAACAACGATGAAAATCCCGGGCCTTTGATTTGGCAAGCCCACCTGCAGCATGCTGTCGCACTGCGTGGACTCTGTTTTCTAATCTGGCGCCTAACTGAACATGGCAGCAAGGAGGAAGTCAATCAGAGGTGATGTGTGGTGATGACAGTGACCACACTTGAAAAGCTGCTGGTAAAGTCAGATTGCTTTCCCTGCTAACCCAAGATATTCTTTCATATGTGGAAATGTACCCAAATAAAAGGAAACATTTATTTGCCTCTTTTGATTTTCTTTTTTTATCTCGTGGTTATATGATTGGCAGCTGGAACTATTTATTGACGTTTTATCTTTTTAGTGATTCCCACAATCCTTTCCTCAATCAAGTTGATAGAGCCTTGGGTTTTTTTTTTAGGTGAGTGAATAGAGAGAAAGCTATGTGTGAAATACCATAAAATATAACTGTATTCAAGAAAATCTATTGCTGTTTTTTTAACCATTACTGCATGGGCAAAACATTTACTCAATACTCACTTTCCCTCCCTTTCTCTTTCTAACTATACTCTGACATATGTATGTCTACATATATTATACCTAAGTCGATATACAGTAAATAGTTATAAATGTAGACAGCAAAAAAATGAGGCATTCAAACTAGTCACAAGACAAGAGAACAATGTATGGAAGGAATTTATACTCAGAAATTCAAGAAATACTGAGTGATAAACTTGTTCCAGGTGCTATATTAGACACATTAGGGATAAAAATTATAAATAAGATCCATCCTCTGCTCATAAAGACCCCTATCATTCTAGTGGAGAATATAGCCAAGTTAACCCTAACTAGAAAAATGAGACTTTCAGGAGAAATGTCTAGTTCTAGGGTAACTTCTTATAATACGACAACATACAGGAGGTAATCCGGTTTTAAGGGAAAGTCAGATAAAGCTTTCTTAATGAAATGAGTTAGCTGCTGTAATGTTTTAGAACTTTTCTAAAAATAAAAAATAAAAACTACAACCATCACTGGCATGTATCCTGGGTTTATGTAGCAAATTTAAAAACAACATATGCAGATGACTTTCTTCCAACGTATTCAAATAATTAACAAATAGCCTCATTCTTGTTGATATTCAAGACAGAATATTTAAGTGTACTAGTATTTGATTCTCCAGATCCTTTGATTAAGGTAGACAGGGAAATCACATAATGCAAAGTCACCACAAACAGTGAACAGTGAGGGGTCATGAGGGTGTAAAGGCCTTGAGGCTGCTCTGCTAGTCTTCAAATCTTAGAGGGTGACAGTGTCTTTGATCTGTCTGCCTTTTAAACAAGGAAACCTGGAAATATCTCAAATGACCATTTGATCTGTTTCTGGTGGAGAAGGTAGTCTTCCAGCTGCCACCCTCAAACATGCTGTGCTCTCCCCACTAACTAAACACTGGGCTTTCATGTTGGAGAAAAACCAGGCTTCCAGCCACATATAGCACTAAAGAAAGGGCTAATGAATAAGGCCAGTGATTGGAGTGGCAGCCAGGTTGCAGTTCCTAACTGCAACCTATGCCTGGAGACTGGTGGCCGCAGGGACCACAGAGCTGCTGAATAGGTGGACACATTCCTAACAGGGAGAACAAGAAGCCTCTGCTGCTAAGAGGAAGGGCGCTCAGGAAGAGTCATGGTAAGAGCAGTCTCAGCTCAGGAAGATGCCAGGCTCTCCTGATTTAAAGGGCAAGAAGCCCAACCATGCCATGAACAGTGAACACTGAATGAAGCACAAGCAGAGACTGAGGCTCAGAGTCCAAACCATGAGGCAGAAGGATTCATGAACACATCCTAATGGAAAGCAGAGCATAGAGCAGATCCCAGAGGAGGAAACGTGGGGCTTTCAGTTCTAAAACATCTTCCTAGTTAAAATTTATGAGTAACCTGCTTTAGTTTCATGACTTGTGAGACAAAAGAGAAAAAAGAAGAAAAGGGAAGGTATCAAAATAGCAGGATACTGTGGCCGGGTGTGGTGGCTCATGCTTGTAATCCCAACACTTTGGGAGGCAGACGCAGGTGGATCACCTGAGGTCAGGAGTTCGAGACCAGCCTGACCAACATGGAGAAACCCCATCTCTACTAAAAATACAAAACTAGCCAGGCATGGTGGTGCACGCCTGTAATCCCAGCTACTTGAGAGGCTGAGGCAGGAGAATTGTTTGAACCCAGGAAGCAGAGGTTGAGGTGAACCAAGATTGTACCATTGCAGCCTGGGCAAGGAGAACAAAACTCCATCTCAAAAAAAAAAAAAAGCAGAATATTTTAATTTTCAGATGTAAATCTCAGAACACTTCCAATCTCAGCAAATGACTTGTAGCAACATTTACATCCATTTAGCCATCCATTCTTTTATTCAATAGAACTGTTGACTCCTTATTTTCAACCTACTGTATTGGGAACTCCATATACAAAGATGCATAAGAAACAGTTTTTTCTCTCTAGGAACAGTCTAGAGAGGGCAAAAGATATGTGAACACAACACAGGTTTCTGTCCTTCGTATTTTTAAAATCTACAACTATTATTAAAGTCACTAGTATTCACCTTAAATAATGAAGCATTTTAATAAAATAACTGCTAATCTTTACTGTAAACCAGTCTTCTTTTCAGGAAGTGCAAGATAAAATACAATGATATAAATACCTTTGCATAAGCTGACATAAAAAACAATATTATTATTCACAAGGTATCATTTCTATTACATAACAGAAAGGTGCTAGAAAATAAAAAACATCTTATTTTCTTGATCCAATAAAATTTGGCAACTATTAATCCTGAATCACAGCACAAGACTCACTGAAAAGCTCTGTATTGGTTTACTTTTAAAGGAAAAATATTTGGTGAAGGCAAAGTGGCCATGCTGGGAGGAGTTGAAACTAGAGCATCATTAGCAGGCTGCATAATAATGAATTTGTTCCTATGGAAATGAAATGGTTACTGTTTGTTTTTGTCATTTGCAATTAAAGACCACAAGTATTGAGCACAGTGTTGTTAAGAGTCTGATTAGAGAAGTTTGAAGCCCTAGGAACTGTTACTAGATGGTGTCCTGGGTGGTATATGAAAGGCTTTTTTTTTAAGCCAGAAAAGTAGGAGCGTCTAAAATAGAGCTATTTTAATCCTTAGCTTAAGAACATAATCACAGGGTTTATGCATTAACAACAAGACTGAATAATTAAATAGAAGATAACATTTTAGCAATTATAACTTCCAAATATCATACATGCATTGTTTATTTATAAATAAATTCATATCTATTTGTAACCAAAATGGTGTTTAAGAATTGTATGTATGATTTTTGTAAACAAATCACCATCTTATTTTCTTACGAGCATAAGAAAAGTTTCTAACAGATTTTTGTTTCAACATGAGGGTGTCTTTCCACCTATACCTCATGCAAGTTTTGAAATTTTAAGAAAATCATAATTCTTCCCCATTTTCAGAACATAGAACATTTACTAGTATTTAGAATGAGAATAGGTGCTACATTTTGACTTCGGGCTAAAGAAGTGAACCTGAAGATCAAACATTCAAATAAAACATCGTAAGTGGGTGTTAAATAATGAAAAAGATATTCTTGTGGAGCTTTTCACAGAGAGATGATCCAGGCTGAACGTGCATCCCCAGTGATGGTGAGAACCGTGGGACTGCTGCCTGACATCTGCAGGGTGTCATAAAAAGCCTCACTAAGGCGCATCGTTCCAAATGAATACCGAACGGGTCACTTGCAGGCTATGTTAAGTAAACAATAAAAAATTTAAAACAAACAGTCACAAAGACAGTGAAACACTCAGGAAGGGAAGCTGATGAGTTATTTTGAAGAGTCTCCTTACATGACTAATCCCAGCCACAGGATAGTCTCTCAAGGTATATTGCAGCCAGTCCCTCCCATCTCCAAAGTAGGAACAAAAGAAGTGCAATCATAAAAACCGTTGTGTTGACATACTTGAAGTGTAAAATTATTCAAATTACCTAATGTTATAGAGGGAGATTCAAATATGCAGTCTCCAAATTTACTTTGAAATTGACAAGTATTTGAATCATTGTGTTATGCTACAATATTGTGTGGGGTTCACAAAAAATTTTAGCTCCTCTTTTCTTCCACGTAGGAAGAAAGCCAAATTGTCTTTCTCCCAGTACCATCCTTTCCGAAGAGACTTGGTAGTTCTTTAAGGTAGATTTGCCCATCATTTTGGGTAACATATGGGGTGCGTAAAAATGAATAGAGAATATTCAGTAGTTTATTTTGGGATCTGCAGCAATTTGTATCCTAGAAATTAGAAAAGCTAATGATGGCAAAATATGTAGATGGATCCAAAGCACCCAGGTTAAAAAAAAAGTTTGGATTTGCACATGCTATTTCATTTCTAATTTCAGGACTGGAATCACAAATAAGCAATTCCCCCAGTGACCTTTCTCCTTTCTGCACTCCTGCCCAAGCCCTGGAACGTATTTTCTATCTGCACCAGTATTCAGGGCTCTTCTTGGCCATACTGCGACTGTACAGCTTTTCTGCTCCATGTCTTACCCTATACTTTGCAAGGTGGTGACAAGCTAGTCAAGTAAACCTGGTCATTCTGATGAGCCTGTATACTGGCAACAGCAATAAGTATGTGTTTCAATAATGTGTTTTTAATGCTGAAAACTTTAGCCCAGAGAAAATGAGAGGAATTTTGAACATCTTCAAATAAGTATAACTACGTATAACTGTCTAAGCAAAATCCCAACAAATGACAAGGTTCTGACATCCTTAGCTTAGTGAAAATTTTAATTCATTTAACAAACATTCATAGAATACTTACTCATAGAGTCATATAATGTCCTAGTTCGAGGATACTGCCTTAGCCAAAATAGGCAAAAATCCTGGCCTTTGTAAAATTTAAAATCTAGTGAGGGTAACAGATAATAAACAATACTTATAAAAGCAGATAATCAGTATATGTGAAACTACATATAAACTTTACATATGTTGGATAATTAGGAGATAAATTATGATAGCTTTTAAAATCAATCTTTAAATAAAACGAATAAATACCCTTAATTCCATTTTCCCCTGTTAAACATTATTAGAAGAAGAGCAAGAGGAGCAAATGTCAGTAGTAAAATTTCAAACATTTAGGAAACATTGCCCAGCATTTGCAGACATTAATTAATTAATACTATATTTGTTCAGTGCCAGCTACCATCTGCCAGGTTCTCTGCCTGAATTGACACAGGGTGAATATGAGAAAAAAATATCCCTGGCCTCAAAGGATATACTCATATTATTTTACATTTAAAAGTCATTCCTAAATCACATTATAATGTTACTGAGTGACCAGAGATATTTTGTTTCTTAAGAAGGGCCATTCGGCTATTCAAGAGGTGGAGGTGAAATCATTCCCGTAGCGGGTGGCCTGGATCTAGTGACTCACTTCTAATGGTGTGCAACTTTAGAGTCGGTATTAAAAGGTGCTGTGGCTTCCTGGTTGCATCCTGCTCTGTGTTAGATCATTTGCTCTGTGGAAGCCAGGTGTCACGTAATGAGGACCCTCAAGCCATGATGAGAAACTGAGGCCTCCTGCCTACAGCCGTGGGAGTGACACAACTTGGGAGCAGATCCTCGAGCCCTAGTCAAGCTTTCAAATGGTTCTGGCCCCTGTTGACAGATAAACTGCTGCTCTTTAATGAGAGATTCCAAGCTAGAGCCAACCAACTCTTCCTAGATTCCTGACCCTCAGAACCTGTGTAAAAATGAGCAACAATTTTGTTTTCAGCTGCTAAATTTTGGGGTAATTTGTTACACAGCAATAGATAGTGAATGCAATAACATTTTTTGGAAGATAGAATAGCAACAGAACAAGAGAAAATGCAATCAATGAGTGTGTATAAAGATCAACCCATAGATAAAAACAGAGAGAGAGAATAGGAGTGGGGGAAGCAGGCATTACGCTTGCAGCACGCATATATTTTCATTTCAGATTATTACTGGAATTTACAATCATCATTATGTGGCAACATTTTCTGTAGTTAATGAAAATTACTACACGGATCCCAAAGATAAGAAGAAGAGCACGTAATTATTTGAAAGGTAAATGATGCCCTGTGTTTGCATAGTCACTGCATAAAAGCATTGTTTCCAGGAAAGTCTCTTAGGAAGGGTCAGTACAGTTAGCCCCTGAACAATGCTGGGCTTAGGGGGCACCAACCCTTCACATAGCCAAAAATCTGAGAATAAATTTTCCTTCTCCAAAAACTTAACTACTGATAGCCTACTGGTGACTGGAAGGCTTGCTAATAACATAAACAGTCAATTAACACATATATTGTATGTTACATGTACTTGATACTACATTCTTACAATAAATAAAGCTAGAGAAAAGAAAATATTATTAAGAACATCATAAAGAAGAGAAAATACTACTCATTAATAGGTAGTGGATCATCATAAAGGTCTTCATTCTTATTTTCATCATGTGGCTGAGGAGCAGAGGATGAGGAGGGGTTGGTCTTGTGGTCTCAAGGGTGGCAGAGGTGGAGGAAGTGGAAGGGGAGGCAGAAGAGGAGGGTGTACTTCGTGTAACTTTACTAAAATACATCATAATATCTGGATTTTAGTTTTTTGCTCTTTCATTTCTTTAAAAATATTTCTGTAAAGTACCAATCTTCCTTCTACCATTTGCTTTAGTTTCATATCATATAAAGATCCATGTTGTAAAAGAAGTCAAAAGCAGTCTTGAATAACCAGAACCCTTCTCCTAGATTGTCTAATAACAACTTGCTTTCTGGCACTGCTTCTTCTCTGTCTCTTTTATTATCTGGGACTGTTTTGGAAGTGCTCATCTGCATCAAGTCCTCTTCTGTTAGTTCCTCTGGTGTGGTGGCTATTAGCTACTGAATTTCTATATCTTGAAACCCATTACCCTCCATCTTTTTTTGCTATATCCAGTATCTTTCATTATTTCCTTGACTACCTCTGTCATGAATTCTGTGAAGTCTTGTACACATCTGGGCACAGTTTTCTCCAACAGGAATTTATTGTTTGAGGCTTGATGGCTCTCAGATTTTTTTCTATAAAAATGATGGCATCTTCAGTGGCACAATTCTTCCAGACCTTTATGATATTCTCTCTACTGGGGTTCTCTTCCATATCATTGACACTCCTTATCATAGAGGACAATGTATAATGAAGCTTAAAGGTCCCTATGACCTCCTTATCTGGAGGCTGAATTATAGGTGGTGTGTTTGGGGGCAAGTTGACCCCTTTGACACCTTCAGTGTTGAACTCATGGGGTTCTGGGTAGCCTGCAACATTGTCCAGTAAAAAAGAATTAGAAAAACCCGTCCCTTTTTGGCAAGGTATTTCCTGACTTCAGGGACAAAGCATCAATGAAACCAAATCACAAAAGGGGTTCTTCTTGCTCAAGCATTACTGTTTACAAACAAAAGTCTGTAATGATGTTTTTCATCAGCAAAAGGTCTTGGCTGATGTTTTTCTTTTTCCTTCAAGGCTGAGGGGTTAGCAGCTTTATAGATAAGGGTAGTTTCAATCATAACCCTGACTGTATTTGCACAAAACTGTGGAGTTAGCTTTTCCCTCCTTCCCTTAATTGCTGGAGCTCACTTCTCTTTCTTACCAGTAATTGTTCTTTGTGGCATTTTTTTTTGTTCCCAGACTAGGATATTTTGTCTGCATTAAAAACTTGTTCAGGCAGATATTGTTTCTTCTCAATGATTTTCTTAATGGCATATGGACACTGCTGCCACTTGGTCAACTGAAGCTGCTTCTCCTGTTATCTTGACTTTTAAAATCTTTCTAAAATTATTGAACCATCCTTTGCTGGTATGAAATTCTTCAGCTTTCTTTTGCTTTAGGTTCTCATAAATGACTTCATTTTTTTCTCAAATCATATGAGAGTCAAAAGTATGCCTTTCTTATAATAACCTTGCATCCACATAAAGGCTGCATTTTCAATACGAGATAAAAATGTATTTTGCAAGAAGTGCAAGGTTTTCATACCTGCTAGCAGAACTCCAGTGAGGGCTTCACACATTTCCTTTCTTTTTTTCTTTACAATAATCCTTGAACTGAATTCATTTATCTTGAAATGGTGGAAAATTGCAGCTGCAGGCCTCAATCTACAGGACATATCATGCAAGTCAACTTTTCCTTATAATGCCATGACTTTATTTCCGCTTCTTGGGAGTACTTCCAGCATCACTAGTGGCACTTTTTGTAAGTCCCATTGTGTTAAACAAAGTTTACTATATTGCACTAAACAAGATAATAAACATGTGGGAACCCAGAGACAGCACTTTTACTGTGGTACACAATTGACTGGAGAGACAAATTGCTCATGCAGAGATCAATATCATCAAAGAGTGTTTTGGTGGAACTTTCAACACTTGAACTCACTGTAATAGCAACAGGAGGTGGCTGCATCGTTATTACAGTATATAATAAGGTGAATTTTATGCACTATTTAGTACTGTATACATTATTTAATTTTATGAATATTATTTAATACTGTATTTTTATGTTTGTTTACATTTCTTTGGATTGCAAATAGTACCATGTAGAGTTTGTATTTGTGTACATAAGTTTTGGTACATTTTGCATCTTGGGGGGGTTGTGTACATTTTATGATAAATGATAAAACAGACTAGTATCTATGTATATTTTATGCATTCATTACATAACTAACTTTATCTTAATTTTTTCTACATTTCTAAGCTATTCAAGTTCACCTGCAATGTTTTCCAAATTGCTACAATCTCCAAAAATATTTTCAATATATTTATTTTTAAAAATCCATGTATAAGTTAACCGATTTAGTTTAAATCCATGATGTTCAAGAGTCTAATATATTTTAAAGAGAAGAATAAATGAACAAATTAATATGATTCTGTTGATCAATTTACCTTGTGTTACCTTGTTGACAGAGAATGGACCACACCATGAGTATACAACAGTATCTGGGAAGGAGATAAGGACTGCACCTGTGAATGAGATGTAGCCTTGGAAGAGGTAGCCCACCTTGAGTAGCTCTAGTGCTGGGGGCGAGGGGCAGGTGGTGGATAATAAAGGGCAGAGAGAAGAGCTAGGAAAAAAATCCAGTATGTGATGTCAATAAAATTAAGCATGAACAAAGTGAGCATTCAAAAGTAAGGCTATTGCAAAATGCTTTTGAAATAAGTCAGACGTGTATTAAAGTTTATATGTAACAAACACAAGTAGAGGAGGAAAAGAATCAACATTCAGATTTGATAAATATTTTTAAATGATAAAGAAAAGCCATTTCTGACAAGCCTGAATTACTCTTGTGGTCTATTTGCTTAGCTAAGCAGAAGTTACTAATTATTCTGTTTAAATTGCAAGGGCTTGTCTTGATAAAAAGTAAAAAGAAGTATGAGATATTTAATTCTTCAACAAGATTAATAGGACTGAAAAAGCTTCTAGCCATCATGAGTGTCAGGATACTTTTTAAACATTTTTATCCTTATGAAAGAAAAAAATCCAAAGATGGAAACCATTTTCCAAGTAAAATGAACCTAAATTAGGAAATTTGGAAGTATCCTTCATGCAACTTCTTAAATTTAAATATAGGAAGATTGGCTGGAACTTAAAACTCCTTATTTCTCTGAGGGTGGGGTGGGGGTGGTAAGCCGTTACTTAGGAGGCTGGAATTAAAAGTAGAAAAAAATGATTTTCCTTGGAAATGGTGGTTTTCATTTGAAATTGGATGAATAAAAATAATCTAAACATTATGCTATAAATATAATAATGATATGTGTGGATAAGTTTTCATGGATGATATATTTTATGTAAGTATACTCACATGTAATTTATAAGACCTTTGAATGTACTAGGAATAGAAAGATGACAGCACTCAAAAAGGTCATTACAAATTACACAGTGTTTAAATTAAGGAATTTTCTAGATTAAAGAATATCAGAGCAGAGAAAATTAGCCACTGAACACAGTGTTTCAGAGATAAAAAACAAGAAAGCATTCCAGGGAACCTGCAGCTTACATGAATACTTGGAGTCCCCTGACATGCAGTTTACCACATCCTGACCCAAGACTTACTGCCTGTCAACATGGCCCTCAAATTCATCGATTGTCATGACATCTTAATGGAAGAGTAATTTTTTTCTGAACACAGTTTGCTTTTCTATAATTTTATGTCAAATTTCCTTTCATGTATAGGCATATAGGCACATAAATAATTTTAACAGTTTTGTGGGGATGCCCCTGTTAATTTCTTTATCAATCTTAAGAGCACACGATGTAAGGATGAGCACCATAAATGCACTGTCATAAAGCTTTACCCTGTATGCATTTTATCTTTTTTTAAAAGTCTGATTTATTTTGTCTTTTTAAATTCCAAATAGCCTTAAAACATAGACTAAGACCAGTTAGGTTAGAGGTATGTTAGGCCTCAAGTGTCTCTGTTAAGTCTAAATATAAGTCTAGCTATGCAGAAAGTAAGAATCACATTAAGAACATTTTTCTATTTATTTTGTAAGAATAAGGGCACAAACTTTCATTTATAGACTTATTCAAAATTTCCAATGCCCTTGAAATTCAAAAGCATAGACGTACATTAAAATACCTGATGAAGAAATATCAAACAAGACATTAAAAAGACAGAACTAGAAAATATTTCATAGCTTCCATTTAATGGCTTTGCTGTATTAATCTATATTATTAAAAATAATTTTTCCATTTTAAAGTGTTTTGATTAATCTACATAAGCATAAATTAAATTATTCTCAAGAAGAAGAAGCTTTTCATTTCATATTTCCATGAGTTCTACTTCTTAAATTATAGTTTCCAAAATCTTCTTATATGAGATAGATTCAAAGGTATTTAATTCACATGCCCTTTTTGCGAAGATCTCCAACCTATGAGAATTATAAGGGGGAGATGAATGCTCATGTTTCAACTACATAACTTTTAATCCATTGCAAAGTTGTGTTTTTTAAGTAATAGTTTTGTCTCATTCTTTTTTCATATATTTAAATATCATCTGTCTTTAAAGTGAGCACATGAAAACCAAGGAAAAAATTGAATGGTTCATTTTATCCTTTGCAGCCTCATTTCACTGAAGCCTGTTCCCTGTGCTGAGCCCCATGGTACACATATAAATTCACCTTTCAATCATTTGTGCGGGTTAATGACACTGAGTAATAGCACATTAGCAAAGTGCCATTCCAGACACCAGCCAGGCATGCCAAACAGATAATCTGACAATCGTTTCAGATTCATTTTCCTCAAACAGAAACACTGTTCAGGCTTATTAACTGGCAAATCTGCATAAGGCATAATGTAGAGCACGGAGACTCCATTAAAAGTAGCAATCTATCTCATTAATGTAATTTACAAGGATATTTGGACCATTCTATTGTTGTAAAATCTAAAAAAAAAAAAATGTGTTCCTGTTCAACAAAGCTGTTGTTTATTCGTAGTAAATTTTTATCATATCCCTTATGCTCTACTGAAATGAGAGGATCACAAATTAGTTAATAATGAAAGTGTTACTCAAATATCTTATATCTCGCTGCCAACAGTACAGGGCATTTGAAATTTAATTCCTAATGTGTTCCTGAAAATCTAACCTCATGATACGCTTTACCAAGGGTAATTCATGCCAACTCTTCTTTTGTGTTTTGACTTTCTACTCAAAATTTGCATTAAAACTTCCTCTTGGAACATGTGATTAGGGACAGTTCTACTGAAAATTTCTGCAACCTGATTTTAACCAATAGCTTAGATTTTGGTTACAAAACATAAGATACAATAGCTTAAGATTTCTGCTGTATCTTCATCCATGGCAACCTGGGGTCCTGTTTTATTTTTACATCTGTGAATGGAAAGCTTAAATTCCCACTTCGTAGTTAAGCAATCTGTTCTCTTTTTGTCTCTCGAGAACTTGCTGCTTCTTTGTATTTTATGAACAATGTGTTGTATCCTTTTCTCTTTTTGTTGAGAAATTCCCCTGCATTTATCTTTAGACTCTGTGATAAGAGCAAATTCCACTTAAAATTGATCTGTCCTTTACAATGGTTAGATTTTCCTTCTTTTTTTCCTGATAACAGGTATAATCATGGTAAATTGAAGTGTGTTGTTCTTAAGTGTCTTATTCGCAAAAAAGTCTATCATAAGATGAAGTTTTATTAGAGATGATCACACACAGGCAGTTTCAAAGTCAGTGACCTACGTAGAATTTACTCAAGAAACATTAAGATCTCCACTCCTCTGTGCCATGCTCCAAGTCTAACATCACTTGCGCGAAAAACTTCTACAGAAGAGAGACAGTAGCTAGAATTAACTTAATTATGAGAGAGTGAGGCCAGCCCAGTTTCAGAAGGACAGAATTTTGGAAGGGGAGTATTTGTTAGGATAATAGTTTCCCCCTGTTTTCAAGGCCCAAATCCCTGAGATAGATTATAGGACCATCTAACATTGGTAAGCTACAATCACAAAACATATTTTTCTTTAGCCTCTAATTTTCTCTGTGTTGGAGACAGTGATATTTCATATAATCAGATTCCTTGTTTATATCACCTAAAGTTTCAATGATAAATTCTTCCTTCAACGGTTCTGTACTTGATATTTTCCTTTCATTCAGAATCCATTAGTATTATATTTTTCCCATTTTATCTATATTGCACAAAAATGTGCTTGCATTTCTCAGAGCCAATTTGCCTTCTGTGACTGTCCCACTGCCATAAAGTTGAGATGGAATCAAACCAGGCTACACACACACACACACACACACACACACACACATTTGATTATCCATTGTCATAAATGTAATTTTCTTCTGAGATGGAGTCTCACTCTGTCACCCAGGCTGGAGTACAGTGGGGCCATCTTGGCTCACTGCAACCTCCACTTCTCGGGTTCAAGTGATACTGCTGCCTCAGCCTTCCAAGTAGTTGCGATTACAGGTGCCTGCCACCATGCCTGGGTAATTTTGTATTTTTAGTAGAGATGAGGCTTCACCATGTTGCCCAGGTTGGTCTGGAACTCCTAACCTCAGGTGATCCACTCGCCTTGACCTCCCAAAGTGTTGGGATTATAGGCGTGAGCCACAGTCCCTGGCCTGGGGTACATATAATTTTAAAAGACACTGACGAACTTGTTAAAAACCAATACTTTTGGGACCAGATAATGTGGAAACAGAAATACAATTATATGCAAACCAAAGTATAAAGTAAACATAATGGAAAATAATAAAAACTGAGAAAGATATGCCTGCTGTATTATGTAGAGCACTTTGAATTTTACAAATTGCACCCATTATTCATCCAGTACAGAGATCAAAAAAAGATTTTACCAGAACTCTGGAAGCCTATCTTCTCGTGCGGTCTTCCAGTCACTACTCACCACCCTCTGCATAACCACTCTTCTGACTTCTAACACTGCAGATGACTCTTTTCAAAGTTTTAAGACTTTTGATATTCACTTTACAGTGCCTTGGTATGAAATAAGGTTCAGTTCTCCTGTACCATCAAGCACGTTTATGTTGATCTTCTCCTTTTGCTTGCACCACTTCATCCTAGAGAGCCCTTGCCAGAGCTTGCTATGTGATCTAATAAGCAGCTCCATCAGTAGTGGTCCTGGGCTTCCATCTCCTGCTTCATTCACTTTTAGCTTAGATCAAATGCCTCAGCTTTCCCAATGATAAAGGCATAGTGTAGTCTTAAATTAAAGTGTGTCTTTTTACTCTGTCCTCTTCACTAAGATGATGAAAACCACTGGGGATCCCAAGGAGGATCCACATTACTGAAGGAAACATGTGAGAACCTGGAATCTGAATCCGAGACCGATTTTGGGTCTTACCTAAGTCATTACTTGCCTCACTTTTGCTTCAGTTTCCCAATTTATAAAGGGAGGGTAATAACACCCGATTTTTAAAGGGTTGCTGAGAGAACTCAATGATGGCATATATTAAAAACAACCAGTGCTAGACTCTTCAGTTGACAGATTCTCTCTCTTTGCTTCTATCCTGTGACATTCAGGAGAGACAAACAGACAGACAGATATTTGAAATAGATATATATTCAAAATGTAAAGTCAGAAGACATCCAGAATAAAAGGTATTTTGCATGAAAAGGAAAATTAAGTTCATTGCTCCTTTAAACTCACAAAAAAGAATTTCAAAAATAAGTTCTCACATATGAAAACAAACAGCTAGCCATCTGGGAAAACTTTGAACTTACTGTTAAGCATCCCACGTCAGCTTTTCATATCTTTTAGCAAAATAATTTTAAAACAAACCTGTTTCTGGCATAAGCCTGAATAAAAACTATTACCAAATAATTCATCACCTAAATACACAGCAAGATCTCTAATGATAATCAGGAGGTCCCTGCTACATCTTATGACAATAAAGTATTTTCCAAAGCTCATATAATTATGTCAGGCACATATTACACTTACCTGCATTATTATAAAATATCAAGATTATTTCATTATTATAAAATGTCAACATTCCCAGTTAGATAAGTAAATACTTTGGAATGAAGACATACGATGAGCTGTAATAATTTAATGAGGCCCATTTTGTTCATTTTTATTAACATTCACCCACTTAACTCAGTTTGTCCAACTCCTTACTTCAAATAAGTTATTTGATCTAACTCCATTTCTTGGCTTTTCCTTTTAAACACATCCTTTCTAGAATGAGAGAACTTCTCTCTGTGCTTATTGCACATTGCTCCATTAATGAGCCCTATTTTCAGTGGTTATTCATGCTCTCTTTCTTCAGATCTCTGATACATGGATTAGCTTCTCAGTAAATATTTCTGTTTGAAAGCAGTTGGCTTCCAGTCTTTGTAAAGTCTTAAAAAGCCTGGCATCTACCATCTCCACAGGGTACTTCGCTGTCATAAAAGGAATGTGACAGTTTGGGGATGACAGACTGAGCTATTTTCTTCTCCCCAGAAGGCGACAGTAGATTATAGGTGAAATATTGTACAAATTACATAACCAAATAAAATATAACTTTTTAGAACTGGGGTGTCCTTTAGTTTTTTTTCAGAGAACACTTTCTTTATCCCTATTACCATTGCTAAATTTAAAAACAAGAAATCCTATTTTGTGATAGTTTCCAAAATACTGTTAGTCCTGTTCTGACACAGAATTCTGAATCTTTCTGAAAAAAAAAAAACAATGCTGCCTTGAAGAGAGGCATGCTACTACTTCAACTAATAAAATTTATAGCTGGTTAGTATTAAATAGTGCATATTATTGCAGCAAGAATTTGTCCATATTTTTTCGTTTAAACTTCTAACCCTATTAGGTATATCCTATTCTTATTCCCAGTTTACAGATAAGAAAACCAAGGCTAGCAGAGATTAAGTAATTCTTCAGTCACCCACTATTTTTAGTGGGTCACTAAAAATTCAGACCAGTCACCCTGGTCTGAATGCCTCCAGAGTCTGTGCCTTTTTCTACAACCTTGTATGGGGAAAAGGAATTTAACACCAAATTCATTCATTTGGACATATCTGGAATCTGAATTATAGTTTGTGACCATGTGCATGTGTGTACATATTTATGCACAAAAGATACAAATATGAGAGAAAGACAGCAAGAGAAATGGAACTTTCATTTTAACATAAATAAAAATGTCTAAAGATAAAGATTAGGATGATTAAATTAGACTGCTTCTATATTTTTGGAAGGAGAAGATATTGCCTACTGGCTATGAAATACATTAGGTTCCCTCTTGAGGTCCAGTTTAGCTAAGTGATTTTATTATTCCTTTTGTATCATATATATATATAGGCAGGCCACATTTTAAGAAAGAACACAGTGAGGGTTAAACCATATGAAGCGATCACAAAACGGACCAGGAGAAAGAAACTGGAACATTAAAGAGATTTCTGATTTCCAGGCCAAAACTCAAGTAATAATAATGTATCCAAGAGAAAGCATCAATCTAATGGGGAATGAATGTGGACTGGAGAAAGGGACAGGACTGCAAAGCTGAAGTTGGTGGAGCCATTCTAAGCACTGTCCAAAAGGACCAGGCACCATGGCCTCCCAGACAGAATTTTTCCTACATGAGACGGAGAGGCAAAGCTGTTAGAGCTCAGCACCTCTGGGACCTAAATTACTCTGATGCACTCATCCTTGTCCATGTTCACGCAGCAGCCTTATAAAATGGTTGCCTAGTAGACAGCATATTAGCCTTTGTTCAGTAAATTCCTGTTATATTTAAACTTTTCTAAACCCATCATAATGTTGCGTTGTGAAAAACAGGATTTTCATTAATAGCCCTCTAGACACAGATGCCTTTAGTTGTTGTCATACTTCAGAGCACAACTTAAGCATATGCACATACCCATACTTAAGAGGACAGACTTTGGAGTTGGCTCACTTGGGTTGGAATTTCAGCTCTGGGGTCACCCTGACCAAATAAGGTAGGCTGTCCCTGGGACCAATTAATAGCACCTACATTACAGGTTGATATGCAAATTAAATAAGTTCCTATATGTAAAGTGCTTAGAATAGTGTATGGCACATAATAAGTGCTCAATAAAATGTTTTGAGTATTTTATTATCAATATTATTACTAGGTTTTTTAAGCTCACTCCTACCACCTCCAAAACCCAATACCCAATTTGAATTATTTATTCAATCTTTATACCATACCCTCTTATTGAAAATTTCCTCTACATTTTTATTTTTGCTCCTCAAGCTCCTAACATCACCCTATTCATTCTGGGATAGCATCACTTTTTTTTCTCTAGTAACCCTTGCCAGTAAAGGATGAAGCTTCTATGTGTCTCTGTCCCTAAGCTCCGTGATTGACAGGACATGAATAAGGACAAGGATTGGAGTTTATCATTTTTCTTGTTTTCAACTACCACTTTCTTCAAGATCACTCCACAATCTCTCCTCTTAATATTTGTATTACCTGACATTTGCTTTGCATATCAGCTAATGAGATTCTAAATGGTCTTCCACCTATTTCAGTGGTTCAGGACTGCTTCAAATTCACCATATATCTTTCTTGTCATCTTTAGGGACAATACTATGATGTTGATGCCCCTTTCAATATCTGAGTGGTTATTTCTATTCCACAACCTTTTTGTAAATTACCCTGATGTGTATGTATCCCTAAAGCAATTCAGTTAGCCTCTTCTTTATTCAGTGTGCATTTCATTACTTTGTTTTTTTAACTCTGTCAATAGTAGACATAATTGACTCTGATGTCCAAAATCCAGGTTATAGTGTATTTGAATACTGATATAGTTTGGATATCCATCCCTTTCAAATCTCATGTGAAAATTTGATCCCCAATGTTGGAGGTGGGCCCTAGTGGTGGGTGTTTGGGTCTTGGGAGTGGATCTCTCATCAATGGCTTGATGCCTTTATCATGGTAATGAGCAAGTTCTCTATTAGTTCCTGTGAAAGCTGATTGTTAAAAGGAACCTGGCACCTTCCTGCTTTCTCTCCCGTTGCCTCTCTCAACATGTGACAACACTGTCTTCCCTTGCCTTCTGCTACTAGTAAAAGCTTCCTGAAGCCTCACTAGAAGCTGAGAAGATGTATGATCTCCAGAACCATGAGCCAAATAAATCTCTTTTCTTATAAATTACCCAGCCTTAGGTACTCCCTTATGGCAACACAAAACAGACTAACACAGGCATCTACCTTTAGGAATTGTTTGCATACCTGCTCTATCTTTAAGTTGATTTCTATGCAGACATATGAATTTTCATTGTACAGATTTTTCTTGATTCCAAATATTATATTCTATTTTCTTCATATGCACATTCTTCCTCACTGTGCGCCTCCATCTTTGGTTAAAAATTGTGGTCACTGTTTCTATGTGGGTTTAGGTGATATGGAATTTTAGACCATTGGATAGATCCCTGGGCATGTGATTAAAAATCATGCCAGAAGCAAGAGGTATGTTTCCTTAGATGATACTACTATGCGGCTAGGATTGAGATCTTGTAGTAAAAACCACCACAGTGTGTAGAAATTGGGTTATTATTTGATTAGACAGCATTTTCCTCTCAGTTAACTAAAGAAATGCCTAAAGCAATATGAAGGTTCTGAACCTACAACAAGCTATAGTACCCTGTAGAAGATCCAAAAATGGCAAATGAACCATGTTTAGCAGAAATAAAGTCCTCATATTTGTAAGGAATAGCTTAGTTTATAAGATACCCAAGTAGTGAATGTATTTCTTTTACCTAGAAAACCAACCCCCATAAAAAGAAATTTATTTTTCATGGGTACAATAGTTAATTTTATGTATCAACTTGACTGGACCATGGAGTGCTCAGATATTTCATTAAATATTATTATTGATGTATCTCTAAGGGTGTTTCTGGATGAGACTGACATTTGAATCAATGGACTGAGTAAAGTATACTGTCTTCTTCATAGTGAATGGTCCTCATCTAATCTGTTGAAGGAGTAAAGAGAACAAAAAGGCTGAGTAACAGAAAATTCTGTCACTTTGCTGGAATGTCTTTGAGCTGGGACATTATTCCTCCCACTGGACTCTGACATGGACTCAGACTGGAAATTACACCTCAGGTCTCCTACTTCTCCAGCCTTGGAACCTAGGTTGGAACTATGAAACTATCAGCACTTCCAGGTCTTCAACTTGCTTACTGGAAATTTTGGGATTGTTCAATCTCTATAATTGTGTAAGCCAATTCCTTATGCTAAACAAATAAGTACATGTATGTGTACATATACATATGTACACACACAAGCATTATATATATATGTATATATACATTTATAATATATGTAATTTATATATATTTATAATTATATACATATATGTGTGTTTGTGTATATATAGATAGCCTATTGGCTTTGGTTCTCTGGAGAAAGATAACTAATACAAAGATGACTTTAGTTTATGACTTCTGAAATAATAGTTTAGGAAACAGTTGTCTAAATATACTAGTTGTCATGTTCTCAGAAATGAGGAATAAATGCTATCTTTTCATGTATACATAATAGAATCTTGTTGAGAATTTTCTCAAAGACCGCCCCCTGTCATTTTCTACCATCGTACACAGCCTATTTGTTATGCCTCAGATTAAAAAAAAAAAAAAAAAAAAAAAAAAAAAGAGCACGTTAAGATGGCCACAGTGGAATTCATTGGAACAGCAGCAGGGAGTTCTAGCAGCTCTCACAACTCAGCCCTTGATAAGCACCAGCCCATCACTACCTTGTTTGCAAGACCTCCTGCTAATAGTATATGCCTAGGTTGTGGTTCTGGTATATTAGACTGCCCACTCCAGTTCCATTCAGGCATAATAAATCCTCAGTCTCACACCAGCAAATAATTCACCCAGACTCCCTTCTGTCTTTCCTTCTTTGACAGTTCATCTCCTGTCAAGTGAGCTTAAAAGGGTATTACTGTTTTCCCTTTAGTGACTATTAAAGTGAAACCGGCACTTTTAATTTTATCTTTATTTTTATTTTGTAAATATTAACTCCTTTACCAATAGAAATATGTACACATATAATAATGTGTGTGTATATTTTCCTCTGCTTATCATGTTAATAATGCATCTGCCCACTAGAAATCTCAAATGTACTATAATTTTAGTATATAAAGTGGCAGCTTGATAAGCTTTTCTTACTCTAAAAATGAAATACAATCCCATCCTAAGAAGGAATTAAGTTAGGCTGAGAAACAGACCCTTTTATGGTTCTATATTCTATTCTCATTAATTCAATCTGACTCAGAAGCTGCCCTACACAATCACCCCAAATCAGGCCTCTGCTGACCTGAAGAATTCCCTCTCCTTGATACAATCTATTAATAGAGTAGCTGCTTCCCATGTTCGGCTGTAATCTCTTCCTTTTACTGTTTTCAACCTGGATCCCATTAAGCAAGAGACAAGTCACTTTATGACTAATTTTTGCTGTAGCCACAAGAAACAAGGGAAAAAAGAAAGTAAGGGAAAAAACACATTTCTTGAGGAATACCATAGGACAAACAAGCTAACTATGCAGAGGAAATGGGATTCACAATACAGTTGTTAGGGCATTTCATTCATTCATTCATTTATATTCTAATATATCAGGTACCATTCTAGGCATTAGAGTTTAAATGGTGAACTAAACAGTCCTTGCACTTTTGAGGTCACATTCTAGTAGGAAGAGACATCAATCCACAAAAATATACCAAAGAGAAGCATATTGGTTAGAGCATCAGAGTGGTGAGTGCTATCGAGAAAAATCAAATGGGTAATGAGGAAGGGCCTCTCTGCCACTCTATTATGCAGACCTACAGGAAACTGGGGAGTGAGCCACATGGTTGGGTGTGTACTTGACTTCTTACTTCATATTACGGACACTGACTTTTCCTCTAAGTGAAAATGCAACCATTCAATGATTTTGAGTAGAGGAGTGATATGACCTAACACATTAAAATGACCATTTTTGGCTGCCCCGTTGAGATTTTCTTGTAGCAAGGAAGGAATCTGAATTTTCCAAACCAGTGTGAGAGACATTATGAGTGCTCAGTAGAACCCAGTTCCCTTTTCTGCTTGGGCACACGAGCAGGTATGCTTTCCAACCACTGTGCAGTTGGGGTTGAGGCAACATGACTGGTGTTAGGCAAAAACCTGTGGGGGTTTGTGACGTGTATCACTTCTATACTGAGGCTACAGGATTCTCCAGTGTCTTTCTTCCCCTACTGCTTCAATTGGTGACCTTGTACATGGTACAGACTCTGTCGGCCTGGATCCCTGAGTGATAATAAGAAGACTATTCTGAAAAAATAAACTAAATGGGAGGCTGTTACAATAACTCAGTTCTGAGATGACAGTGGCTTGGACCAAGGTTACAGAAGTGAAGGTGAGATTCTGGATAAGTTTTGAAGGTAAAGTCAAGCCATTTGACTCATTTAGGTTATCTTGATAGGAAATTATTTTTGAACCAGAAAACACATTATAAATTTGTATCCTTGGTTAAAAATATGCTCAAAATGACAAATATAATCCATCTAAGCATATATAATCTCTTTGGGCTGATGTAACATAATTTCTATAAGTGGTCTTAAAAACAAATGCAGTGGTGAATATTTGACATTTATATTCAATCTTTCTTTTTTTGCTATATATTGTTTTATTTTGTTATTTATTTATTATTATTATACTTTAAGTTTTAGGGTACATGTGCAGAACATGCAGGTATTCAATCTTTCTTTCTTTAGTATGAGAATATCTTTACAAAATATAAATTTCCATATAGTGGAAATTGGTATCATGTTAATTATATGTTCTGGCAACAATTTCTACTATGAAGACATGTAATTTTTTAAACTCACTGAACTAAACTGCCTTGGAAATTACTAGATATCTCACACTAAGACAGAATATGACAGTCTCTACTATTTTAATGACACTAAATGAGTTTTGTTTAAAGTTGTCCCGAAAGTTAAAGATGTGCCTAAATTGAAATGTCACAAGCTATTTATTTAGCAAACATGTAGCAAAGAGAAAATGGTGTGTAAGAACCTGTTGTAGGCACTTGAGTCATTAACAAAGAAAGAAATTATTCATCTTTCTAAGGTCAAAGCTTTATGTAAACCACTTCACAGTGTTTTTAAGAACATTATACATAAGAATCTTCATTTGGCACCACACGAAATTAACATTCACATCACAAATTAGTGGAACACTTCTATTTGTTCTGTGCATTTCACAACATAAGTACTTGAAAACTGAATGATTACCGTATTGACGATTATAATGTGTCCCTAAATTAATACAGCTAGATGTGAATTATATCTTGATATGTTATCATTCTTAAAAGGGAAAAGAGAAAGATAAGTTGTTTTGATCAAAGAATATCATCTTTTCCTATAATTTATTCTGTCATTAGATCCAGCTATGGTTTTAAAAGGATCAAGGCTATTAGGTAGGGTTCTAAAAAATACATTTATGCTCTACTCAGATGGCCACTTTATGAGTATTAATAGTAACACAATATCAACAGGTCCAACCATGCATTTAATTATACAACTTTCCAATATCTTTTCCATTACAAATTAAGAACACTGTGATCACCAAAAAAAGTTGCATGTCATAAAATGATTTTGTAAATTTATGTTGGAAATGAACTATAAAAATATTTTTCTGAAAAATATCAGGTTACTTAAGAGGCAACCTTTGGCTGAAATGTTTTATATGATTTAATCAGCTTTTATTTTAACAATCAGGCTTATCTTTTTAGTTTCTGATTTATTCAAGGCAAAATGTCAAAAATACATAAAATAAGATAAAACATATATTTTTATAATTTATGACCATTACAGAAATTATTATTTTATTAACCTTAAGTCACAAAACTTTTCTGAAGTTACTACATGGTCATCACTAAGAATATAGAAGTCATAATGTCCCCTTTGTCTAAGACTTAGATTACATGTATGTGTCCCTTTCTGAGCTATTGTTTCCTAACCTATATATAGGCATTCACCATCCACAATCCCCTCACTCTTTAAAATTCATTGACTACAAATCATTGCTATGTTGATACTCTGGCATCTCTGACACTCCTACTGTCACTGACATAGTTCTGGTTCTCATTATCTTACACTTGACACACTGGTTTCCCAAGTATATAGTGTCCATATCTATACTATCCATTATCCTACACTTAAAACATTGATTTCCAGAGAATATGGTATCCATATCTCCAGTCTGGCCTTATTCCTACCAGCCTCCAAACTGCTACCAGAGTTATTATTCCAAAATGCAAATCTGATCACTTGAGTTACCCTCTGATGAAAATGTTTTAAAAATATTTCTTCTTCCAGAAAAATATCCTGGATCCCATGATTCAGTTATGATGCTTCTCCACCAAGACCCTGCCACCCAGAGCATTTCTCTGTTATAGAACTTATTACAATGTACTATGAAAATTGATATACTGCTACTTGGTATAGTTTAACTGTGTCCCACCTGAAAATCATTTGCTGGAAACTTAATCTCCAATGCAATGTGTTGGGAGGTAGAGACTGATGTGAGGCATTTAGGTCATGAGGGTTCCATTCTCATGAATGGAGCAAGGACAATTATAAAAAGGCTTGAGGCCACACATTCATATCTTGCTTTTTCTTGCTCACTCTTTGGCTTTTTCTCATGGAATAATTCAGCAAGAAGGCCCTCGTCAGATGCTGACCCATGAATCTTGGACTTCCCAGCCTCCAGAACTATGAGGCAATAAATTCATGTTCTCTATAAATTACCCATTCTGTGGTATTCTGTTATAGCAGCATAGACTAAGACACCATCTTTCCCTCTAGTCTCCTTGAGGGTAAGTAGGACATTTGATTTGGAATCTTTGGTGTTTGGCACATTGCTTTGTACCTCATAATGAAAAGCAAATGCTTGTTGAATAAACAAAGGAGTGAATGAATAGTTATCACTAATACCTGAATGCGAGGTTTTATTAAAGGATGGAGGTAGCATGTATTCTCTAAGACTCTATAAACATTTATTCCCATTTGAAATTATGCTCATAAATTTCTAGCACACATTTTGATAGAAGAGATACAAAAAGGAAATAAACATTAACTCTATGGTATACTTTTTAATACACATACACAAAATCAACACTCAAAATAAGACACTGCTTTTTGCCTAATTTATTTTATTTAAACTGTTTTGATTTATGATCTGGTTAAATGTGCTACATATTGATTTACACTATTGTAAATACTTATGTGCCACCAAAAAGATTTTCATTTTAAGCAAGAAACTACAAATGTGAAGTTATAAGAGAATTATCTCCTACCACATCCTAGGTATTATAAACAGAATCTAAATTTGGAGTCTAAATTAAGAAAATACATGTAAGTTTTATACAGCATAATTTAGAACAGGAAGTTACCCTGGTAACCATATATATAAGTTGGCAAGCAGCAAGACCAACTATAGCCTTAGTTTCTTAAAAGGAAATAGAAAGTACACTTTATGACCTTGAATTCCTTATTGATTAACTCCTTTCTCCGGGACTGTAGTATTATAATTTTAGGTTTGTCTCTTTCATTTAAGTAAACTGTTTACAAGAAGGCTGAAGAGCATTTTAGTAAATTCCATCCAATTGTCTTTAAATTTTTTCAGATGTTTTGTATAGGACTAATAACAGTGATAACCTTTCATCTTTCTATGGCTAATACACTGGTCCAATCCACAAAGCAATTTAGTCCCATTTGGTCAAGCTATGGGAAGCCCAATTGACATTTTAAACAATCTCTATCATGGAAATGTTCTGAAAAAATTCATTGAGTCAATAGTAGGAATACTGGTATTAAGGCTATTTATTTCATGTAAATTTTGAATGCAAATAGATATATAAAATTTGAAAGTGCTTCCTACCCAATATACTAACAATATTATTCATAACAACAATTAAACAGAAATATTTTCTAAGGAGGATTTGCATTAATTTACTTGATATAAATGCAAAAGAAAATGAAAAATGAATTATACTTTATATACTCCTTGACAACAATAATACAGCTCTCTGTAGTTTTTAAGCAGATTTTCAAATAAAATTTCCTTAAGCTAAAACAATGCAATATACTTAACATGTTTTAAGAATTTTAATATCAGTTCTATCATATCTGTGATTTCTTAAGAACCAATACTCTATTATAATTGAAGGAGAAAAATGCATACTCAGGCAAATTCTACTATTAACAACAGGAACTCATAACACAAATTAATGGTAGCACATACCCTTTAGTGGTTAATATCACATTTTCAAAGACTTTTTGTTAACTGCAGTAATGTGCTGAAACTTCCGGAACATCTGAGAATAATTCTATTCACAGCCTCAGGAGGAGGCAAAAGTTGTTAGCATGGAATATTTGAAATATTTAGATAACTTTTGATAAAGATAATGTTATATAAAGTAGCAGCTCACTGTCACACAACCATGGGTGTTCTCTAGCTTTCAGATATATCTTCATAAAACACAAGATCAGTCCAAAAAATGATAATTTGACTAAACCATGCAATTTGGCATATATTTATTCTCTGCTATGTTAAATTGTGTTATGCACCAAGGGGATGAGGGTATCATGACTTAATAAAAATGAGTATATTCAGAAAGAAGAAAGGAAAGAAGGAAGGGAAGGGGGAAGCAGGGAAAGAGGGAAGTGAGGTGGGGGATGGAGGAGAAGAAAAGGAGGGGAAAGAAAGGAAGGGAGGGAGGGATAAAGGAGGGAAGGAGAGGAGGAGGGAAAGAAGGAAGGAAGGAAGGAACAAAAAAAGGAAGGACAGACAAGAATATATGTTATAAGATTTCAGACATTATGATAGGGTGACCCAATACCAATGCCTGTAAGAAAGCAGATATTGTTCAATTTCTGAGGACAGGGCATTGCAAACAGGAACCAAAGGCCCTATGGTGGAAAGTACATGTGCATTTTTAAGGAACAGAATTAAGGTCAGCAGAACTCAGTGGGTGATAGTGATTGTGGCAGAAGATGTGACCTGGAGGCAGAGAGAAGTGGGATGATACACGGCATTGCAGGCCACAATGAAGAGTAATTTTTAAATTTTATTCTGAGGACAGAGATGAGGTATTAGAAGATTGCATGGTAGAAAGTCACTGACCTAGTATAGATTTTAAAAGCCCATCCCAACTGTCTGGGGCAGAATGTGTTTTGGGCGGGCAAGTCTGAAGCAAGAAATGGTTAGATTACTGCCATACTCTAGATGAGAGAGTCCTCCCTGGAAGGGGGCAGAGAGATGGAGAGATGTATGTCTGGTAGACTGTTAGTAGATGAATTCTATACATGCTGTGAAATCAGTCTCAGGACATGTTGATGATTGGAGTACACAGTGAGAATTTGAGGAATGGAATGGGATGCAGAGAAGGAATTTTGGGGTGAGGGAAGAAGGGCGAGAAATAACTTTTTTTATGGGCAGGTTGTACATGAGAAGAAGCCTGTTCCAAGTGGAGACATCAATTATACAGATGGGTGTATGATTTTGGATTTCAAGTGGAAAGTTGGGGCTGGAATTGTGAATTTAGGAGTTGACAGCATATAAATGAAATTTCAGACCATGGAACTTAATGAGATTACCTAAGAGGATAATCAGAACCGTAGCACACAACTGGGGGAAATTACATGTGTACACAGAGAACAGAAGGAGACCCCAGATGGAGTCCTGAGGCCTGGACATTTAACAGCTGTGGAGAAGAGGAAGCACCAGGAAAGGAGAATGAGACAGACAGATGTGAGAGGAAGAAAGGCAGAAGGGAAGCAGAATATGATTGCATGGCAATCAAGAGATGCACTTCAAGAAGATGGAAGGGATTGCATTGGCCAAAATCAAATATAGCAAGTTATTACAAGTCCTTAGAGAAATCACTGAAAGAAAAAGGGGCATTAAAAAGTGACAACTCTAAAAAGTTTGAACTTTTCAAGATAGTCCTGTCAATAAACCTAAAGTTCATAGTAGAATAAGCATTCAACCACATTTTATTGCCTAGCTGCTCCCATCGTGAACTTTTAATTAATATATAAAAATCTCCTATGTTAATTTATTCTAATCATTATAAAATAATTAACATCTTGACTATGTCTCAGATTCTGCATGTATATATCTATGAAATAAGACATAATTTACATACATAATAGATTCATCTGCATTTTAGTGAGTGACCTTATTGCTTCAGTAAAACATTACTAAAAGATCAGCATAACCACAAAGATAAATGGAAAAAATTAGCATTCAGTAGTTATCTTTCAATAATCCTACTGCTAAGGATAAAATTTTGTTGCTGAATACACTTAATCATTTAGTCATGTTGATTAAGAGCACATCTAAAGACGGGCCATTAACTCTGAAGTTTTTCACATGTACTAAAGGATAAACAGCAATTTTTTTTTTTTTTTTTTTTTTGAGACGGAGTTTCGCTCTTGTTACCCAGGCTGGAGTGCAATGGCGCGATCTCGGCTCACCGCAACCTCCGCCTCCTGGGCTCAGGCAATTCTCCTGCCTCAGCCTCCTGAGTAGCTGGGATTACAGGCACGCGCCACTGTGCCCAGCTAATTTTTCTTGTATTTTTAGTAGAGACGGGGTTTCACCATGTTGACCAGGATGGTCTTGATCTCTTGACCTCGTGATCCACCCGCCTCGGCCTCCCAAAGTGCTGGGATTACAGATGTGAGCCAAAAGGTAAAATATGCTGTAAATACAAAATGATTTAAATTAAGCAACTCAAATTATTATATATTCCAGGCAGGTCTCATTTCATTGTACTGTATCAAGTTTAGAATATAATTGATTTCTTTAATTTTATGTAGTTTCTGTTTTCTGCTAGATATAGAGAACTTTTGGCAGGGAATGGTTTTACCTAATGTAATGCCTTATACATGAATAGAGTAGGAGCTTAATACATGCCTGTAGAATGAACAAATCAATGGGCAGGTGGTAGCAGAAAAGTAAGATGGGGGAATACACAAAATTATCCCCTTCTAAAATAAAATATTTTCAAACCAAACTTTTTCAACGACTGGCCAAAATAGCGGGTATATATTAGGACTTCACATGATACAAGTAAGAAAATGTGAATATAGTAAATTGTTTAACTAGTGGCTGACAAAATAATTACAGGCACAAATGGAAAATCGCCTCAATATAGGCTGTATTCCTATTTTAAAGATAGAAAAGAAACAATATTTTGTAAAAGTGATCATATTCATTTATTGATAGAAATGTAGAATTTAGGATAAGAAACATTTGGTGTTAGGCAAAGAGACTAAATGGAAGTTATTTTAATGAACATTTTAAAGACTTACATATAGAAAAACTTCCCATCTATATATAGACAAGTTGGTAAAATAGCCATTCAGTTTTCTTAGAGAGTTCATTCTGTTTACTGTGCAGTTGTTACATGGGGAGGAATCCACTACTGGACAGTCACAAGAAACAGATACCCAAATCCTGATTCCTTCACTCACTAGAGAACCCATTCAGGGTTACAAATGATCAGAGTGTCCAGAAATCAGATGAGAATATATATTTGAAAATACTCTATAATTTATAAAGCAATAGTAAAATGTGCTGTGTTCCAAATAAAATGATTTTATTTCTGCATTATTTATTTATTTATTTTACTAAGGTGTTCCTGAGACATTTACTGCCTTTTTCTAATCTCAAACAGATATTTCCATTTAAATATCAATCTGTGTCCAAATTTTATAATGTCACTGTCACTGACATTGTTTGGGAGCATTAAGGACAGCCAGACAATTTTGGCTTATATCAAAATATATATGTAAAACATGAAAATACACTGAAATTCTTGAAGTGTGGTGTGTTAGTTACCTAATTACTATTTATTGTGCAAAATGCTACAGGAAAGCTTCCTGTGTCTGTGAGGGGGTGTGTGTACTTGTAAGGAAAAGAAATAGGGAGATGGATGGTAAAAATAAATCTCTAACGTGAAATGGGCTATATTTCCTATGCTATTTAAATAGCAATGTATAGTTTGGGGAAAGAATTATATGTTTATTTTATAAATAGCTACACTATCTTAATTAATTTATTGTCTCCTTGCCATGAGTAGCCAAGATTATGATAGTTCATAACTCTTCATGTGTGTTTGTTTCTATCATGCTGCTTCTGCCATTTATTATTGATTTTTTTAAAAATTTGAATGTGAATAGTGTTTTGTTGTATACATTTTTGAATGTTGTTTCTGTTTCCTGTTAAAGTTAACATGGAATAGTCTTAGTAGAAAGCATCCAGTTATTAAGATGCTTTCTTGCAGCCTTGGAAGGCTGAATTATTATCTGCTCTTTGTTTTTATGATAAGCACTCACAAAATATATACCAGATTGCATAAAGTTTTATCTTTATGTTACCTTATGCATTAATGGTTTTAGCTGTGTTTAAGACTTAAAAGTATATTATATTCAAGGTAAAAAAGGAAAATGTAATCATTCCACACAAAAATCCACATTATCTCACACACACACACACACACACACACACACACACACACACACACACACAAATCATAATGGAGATTAAGTCACTAATGGAGAGGCCTGCTGTGATGAAGTTTATTATTACTCTGAGAGAAATACATTACCTAATGAGATCAGAAGAGCACATTTTTTTCAAATGCAGTGTTTAACTTAACAGAATAATCTTTTGAAACAAAATTCAACAACCCTTTATGCTAAAAACTCTCAATAAACTAGGCATTGACTGAAGGTATCTCAAAATAATAAAGGCTATTTATGACAAATCCACAGCCAATATCATACTGAATGGGCAAAATCTGGAAGCATTCCCTTTGAAATCTGGCACTAGACAAGGATTCCCTCTCTCACCACTCCTATTCAATATAGTATTGGAAGTTCTAGCCAGAGCAATCAGGCAAGAAAAAGAAATAAAGGGTATTCAATTAGGAAAGGAGGAAGTGAAATCGTCTCTATTTGCAGACGACATGATTGTATATTTAGAAGACCCCATCATCTCAGCCAAAATCGCCTGAAACTGATAAGCAACTTCAGCAGTCTCCGGATACAAAATCAATGTGCAGAAATCACAAGCATTCCTATACACCAATAGCAGACTTAAAGAGAGCCAAATCAAGAACAAACTGCCATTCACAATTGCAACAAAGAGAATAAAATACCTAGGAATACAACTTATAAAGGATGTAGAGGACCTCTTCAAGGAGAACTACAAACCACTGCTCAATGAAATAAGAGAGGACAGAAACAGATAAAGATATATTCCATGTTCATGGTTGGGAAGAATCAATATCATGAAAATGGCCATACTTTCCAAAGTAATTTACACATTCAACACTATCTCCATCAAGCTACCAATGGCCTTCTTCACAGAACTGGAGAAAACCATCTTAAACTTCATATGGAACCAAAAGAGAATCCACATAGACAAGTCAATTCTATGCAAAAAGAATAAAGCTGGAGGCATCACACTACCTGACTTTAAATTATACTACAAAGCTACAGTAATCAAAACAGCATTGTACTAGTACCAAACAGACATATAGACCAATGAACAGAACACAGGCCTCGGAGGCAATGCCACACATCTACAACCATCTGAACTTTGACAAAACTCACAAAGACAAGCAATGGGGAAAGGATCCCCTGTTTAATAAACAGTGTTGGGAAAACTGGCTAGCCACATGCAGAAAGCAGAAACTGGACCCCTACCTGACACCTTACACTAAAATAAACTCCAGATGGATTAAAGACTTAAACATAAGATCTAACACCATAACAACACTAGAAGAAAGCCTAGGCAAAACCATTCAGGACATAGGCACAGACAAGAACTTCATGACTAAAATACCAAAAGCAATGGCAACAAAAGCCAAAGTAGACAAATGGGATCTAATCAAACTCCAGAGCTTCTGCACAGGAAAAGAAACAATCATTAGAGTGAACCAGCAATCAACAGAATGGGAAAAGGTTTTGCAATCTACCCATCTGACAAAGGGCTAATATCCAGAATCTACAAAGAACTAAAACAGATTTACAAGAAAAAAACAAGCCCATTCAAAAATGGGTAAAGGATATGAACAGACACTTTACAAAAGCAGACATATATGAGGCCAACAAACATATGAAAAAATGCTCATGATCACTGGTCATAAGAGAAATGCAAATCAAAACTACATTGAGATACCATCTTACGCCAGTTAGAATGGTGATCATTAAAAAATCTGGAGACAACAGATACTGGAGAGGATGTGGAGAAATAGGAACACTTTAACACTATTGGTGGGAGTGTAAATTAGTTCAACCACTGTGGAAGACAGTGTGGCAATTCCTAAGGTACCGAGAAATAGAAATTCCATTTAACCCAACAATCCAATTACTGGATATATACCCAAAGGATTATAAATCATTCTATTATAAGGACACATGCTCAGGAATGTTCATTGCAGCACTGTTTACAATAGCAAAGACTTGGAACCAACCCAAATGCCCATCGATGACGAACTGGACAGGGAAAATGTGGCACATATACACCATGGAATACTATACAGCCATAAAAAACAATGATTTCATGTCCTTTGTAGGGACATGGATGAACCTGGAAACTATCATTCTCAATAAACTGACACAAGAACAGAAAATCAAACACTGCATGTTCTCACTCATAGGCAGGTATTGAACAAAGAGAACACATGGACACAGGGAGGGGAGCATCACACACTGGGGTCTGTGTTGGGGAACTAGGGGAAGGACAGTGGGGGTTGAGGAGTTGGGGAGGGATAAAATTGGGAGAAATGACAGATATAGGTGATGGAGAAGAAGGTAGCAAACCACATTGCCATGTATGTACCTATGCACTAATCTTGCATGTTCTTCACATGTACCCCAAAACCTAAAATGCAATTAAAAAATATATATATATACATATATGTATATATATATAAAGACATAATTGTGATAAGATTTTTTGGTTTATTTAACATCATTCTCATTTATGTATTAATCAGAGCAGTTATCCAAGGATTCCTATTTTTTAATATTTGGATTGCTAGACATATACTGAGTAGTAAATAACTACATTTCTTTAAAATTAATATACAATTCTGATTTTGATTTAGACTACCTTATTTTGTTTTATTTTGAGACACAGTGTCACATTGTTGCCTGGACTAGAGTGCAATGGTGTGATATCGGCTCACTGCAACCTCTGCCTCCAGGGTTCAAGGGGTTCTCCTGTCTCAGCCTCCTGAGTAGCTGGGGTTACAGGTGCTTGCCTCCATGCCTGGCTCATTTTTGGTATTTTTAGTAGAGTCAGGGTTTCACTATGTTGGCCAGGCTTGTCTCAAACTCCAGAACTTGTGATCTGCCAGCCTCCATCTCCCAAAGTGCTGGGATTACAGGTGTGAGCCATCACGCCTAGACTAGGCTACCCTTTTAAACTATAGAAGAGTTAAAAAGTATTTATTAAACACTGATTGTATGTTGGGATGTATGTTGTAGAGCACTCAACATATGACATATTTAGAGGCATCTTTAAAGGTAACCAATATTATTATAAAGTAATGTAAGCTTAATCCCAAATTAGAATAAAGATAATTAATGCAATAATAAATGCAAGTAAATGCAAAATGACCTTGGGCTGGAGCTATTAGGGATGACATATTCAAGGAGCTAGAATCTGAAGTCATAATGGAATGGAAAGGAGTTATAAAGAATTCCAGGCCAGAAATAAGAATATAGCTTTGAAGCAGGAATTCAAGAGACCTCTTTGGAAAGCTGGAAGCACAACAATCCAATTACAATGCAGAATTCATGGTTGGAAAGATGGCAGGAAATATACTCAGAAACAGACTTAAACACTGAATCGTGAACTGAGGTTTTATTGTGTACACTCTGTTTTAAAAAAGAGTTTTCTAAATATCCTTATCCAACAATATACTTTTCAGTCAGTGGATGGAAACACTAAATGGTGAGCTTTATTAAACTTTAACAATATTTTTTAATCTGGAAAAATATAGTACTACAAAAGGTAAAACACACACACACACTAAGTTTCAAAATAATATTTCTTTTTATTTTCAAAGTGTGCTTAAGTACTCATTTCTAACTATGTACTGTGGGGCAAAAGTTATCTAGGTTTTTAAAGTCACCCAGTAACTGGGTTAGGAATTTAAGAAATACTGACAAAAGCTGGCTGTATATCCCTGCTTGTTTCAGCTGGCTTTGCAAATCATTAAGTCAAAGAACAGCTGGCTGATCAACAATCTTCCAACCTAAAGGCCAATTCTGCTATTAATAAACAATGTGAAGGCAAATGATAGATAGGAAATATCCACTACTGTGTTCAGTTCATATACTCTATCAATTACAATCTCATTTTTTTAGTTTTTAAAATTTGAATCTGCCAAAGATGCCAAGTAGATGATACATTTCATGATTAAACTGTGATATCAAAATTCAATAAGGTGATATTAAAACTGCAGGAATCAGTTATTTCAATTTACTCTAGGGTTCTTAAAAACGTTCCCCAGATTGAAAAGGACAAGAAAGAAAAATCGTTCAAATGATCGATGAGTAAAAAAGGAAAGATGACCAGCTGATACTGCTTAACTCAGTGGAAAGGCTTGAAGAGTGATGCTATTAGGCAAATGTAAAGTGTGAATCAAATGATATTTAAATCAGCTTACATTTTATAGGAAAGCAAGCCACTTAAAATACAATAACAATGTCCAGTGGGTTTGATATGTTCAGATATTCACCTGCCTTATTTGTAATGGCGATTTGTTATTCATTCAAAAGATTTCAGGACCTTTAACAAAGTTACTGCTGATGAAGCTTTTCAGCAGATAGAAAATCAGACAAAGAGATCCCATAATTTGCATTGGAGATCTTTTTCAGATCTTCTTGTCCTCCCAACCCCTTAAGTATAGCCAACAGAATTCAATGCTTTTATAGAAAGAAAGTGCACAAATGCCTCTCAAGGACATTCTTTGTTTAGGAGGCAATTCTCAAAATTGGAGGAATAAAGTTTAGATAGGAAAAAGCAAATCTGGTAAATGGAGGACAGATGTCTTCTGTTTCTAAGAGGCAATGCTAAACTTAAAACTTATCGAACTAAATCTTAGCTAATATTAAAACATTTAAAAATAGAATTTAAATGATGTTCATTTAACATATTTACATATTTACCTTTAAAGTGCAGAACTTATACAAATTTTAAAAGTCACTACTTATTATGAAATTTTCATTTGTAACTCACTATTGCCTTTCTTTAACTTTAATTGAAAACCTTAATTGGAGAAAAATTGATTTTATGATAAATTTTAATAACATTTAATATTTTATAAAAATATATACGGATACCATATATAGAGAATATTTGGAAATGGGATTTATACAGGATATTTCTCCAAATGCAACCAAAATGCTACAGTTATATACAGTTGTGCATGGTAACCAATATAGGCATTTCTAATTATTTTAATGGAAGTCAGCTAGTATTTAAGTTAGAAATAATTTTTATGTTCCCCTAGTGCCATATCTATATTAATTTTTCTTATTTTGAAGGGCATATGGTTCTCTATTTTCTTCTTTCTATATAATCACTTGTTTTCTAAAACTAACTGAAAAGATAATTCTAACACACTTTCCATTCTCCTCTCTTGGGAATGTTCTCAACAGCGGTATATTCCTTTTATCACCTGTAACGTCAGTTTTAAGACAGACAAATTGTACCCAGTACAGAAGTCAGGATCTATTGGTCTATAAAAGCTTCCCCTAAAATTGACAAAATAAAATCATTGCCTCTAACATGAGAAGGAAAGAGACTGTCAATTTCAAAACCAAATTAAACACAGTACCTTTTTGTGGCACTGATGAAATCCCTGAGGATAGCAGTAGATGTTATGTTGAATTGAGGTGCACATATTATAATGAAAAAATAATAATTGATATGTACTTAACTTCATAAAGATCACATTAACCCACATAGACGATTTCTCTGGACCTTCACAACCTTCTCAGTGAATAAACTAGGACATGGGTTAAAACTCATATTTTATGAATAAGGAGACAAGACTTCAGTAGGTTAAATGACTTTCCGAGTTCAAATGGCTATTAAATGGCAGATCTAGGATTTAAACTCCCATGTTCTGACTCCAGAGCTTATCTTCTTTTAGAGGCCAACTCTATCACCCTCATTTTAAAATCATAAAATTAGTGTAAAACTCTGTAGACTACAGCAACAATGATCCAAAGGGCTGAAAAGTACGAGAAACTTTAAAGATTTACTGAGGTTCAAATGAATGACAAAACATCCAGATTTTAAGCAATATTCAATTCATATGGAGAAATTATAAATTATTCAGAGACATAAATTATTAGAAACACTTTTTATATGTATAGCACTTTGCAATTTTTAAGATGTTTTACATACATTATCCTATTTAAATTGCACATAGGAACAATTCAATAAATGCTAGTTAAATAGGTTTTATTAATGTCAAAATTTCTATAACTATAAAACTGAAAATCCGAGAACTAGATTACATTACTCAGAAGAAAAACAGTATTATTGCATAAATCCCTTTTTATTAACTTAGCAACAAGAGTGGCATCCCCTGCTGACAGTGTATATACTACTCACATTTTTAGCTCTTTCCTGATTTTCTAAAGAAACATTTACCCAGCCTCAGAAATAAGGATTTAACCAAAAATATCTAATAACTTTTTTCTTTTAAACTAGTGAATGACCCAGATTGGTCAAGAAGAGTATATTAGTATCTGATGGAAAATTAAGAACATTGACTATGTATCTCCAATTGCACAATACCTAAATTTATGGTGTACATGTATTTTAAAAATATAGACAGGAAAACAATTATAGATTGTTATTTTAATTAGGAAATTATGAACTTACCATCCTCAGTCACTTGTAAGCTTTAACCTTAAAATATTTTAGTGTGTGCCACTAACAAAATAATCACAGGTTTTAAAAGCTTGTCCTAGGTTTTAAAACATTCTTTGTATCCAAGAGAACCCTACTTTGATCGAGTAACATAAATGTAGGGCACTAAATGACAATAGCATTGAGGACAAATATAACAAAAAATATAGTACTTTTTCAATTTTAATTTTTATTTCAATAATTTTTGAGGTACACGTGGTTTTGGTTACATGGATAAGTTCTTTAGTGGTGATTGCTGAGATTTTGGTGCATCCCACCACCCAAGCAGTATAGGCCATACCCAATATGTAGTTTTTAGCCCTCACCCTCTCCCAGCCTCCCCTTGCAAAGCCCTGAAGTCCATGCCTTTGCATCCTCATAAATTATCTCCCACTTACAAGTGAGAAAATACAACATTTGGCTTTCCATTCCTGAGTTACTTCACATAGAAAAGCGACCTCCAGCTCCATCCAGGTTGCTGCAAAAGATAGCATTTCATTCCTTTTCATGGGTGAGTAGTATTTCATGGTATACCACGTTTTTTTTAATCCACTTGGTTGATGGACACTTAGGTTGGTTCCATATTTTTGCAATTGTGAATTGTGCTGTTATAAACGTGTGTGCATATGTCTTTCATATAATAACTTCTTTTCCTTTGGGTAAATACCCAGTAGTGGGATTGCTGGATTGAATGGTAGTTCTACTTTAAGTTCTTTAAGGAATCTCCAGTGTTTTCTGTAGTGGTTGTACTAGTTTATATTCCCACCAGCAGTATAAAAGTGTTCGCTTTTAACCACAACTTGTACTTCCATATTGATGTATGCTACATAACCCATTTAAGAGCAATTAAATTCATTAATTCTATTCTCTGCTTACTTCACAAACTCTTTATTATTAATAAGTTTTAAGAAAAATCACTGTTTATTCAATGATCATTCACCTGGGGTTTATTTAGCAGACACTATAGGCCAATCACTGTGCCAGTCTTCAAGTTGTATAGATAAAGACATGGGCTATACTCATGTGGAAATCACTAATGGTCTCCTAGTGGGTAAACAAGTTATAAGACTTAATGGAATGAATTTAATATTTATAGAACAAAATGCACACAGATAAAATAATTAACAGCTAGTATTTTCCACATACTCATTTACTACTTGACCATTGGATCCATTTATATAAAAATAGATATTTTTGAGAAATATAATTATAATAGTATTAGAGAAAGTTAAGAAATTGTAGCACAGGTAAAAAGCACAATAAGAAAACCATTTTTCTGTTATGTGTTTTTTCTAGTCTTTTAAAAATATATGCATTTTATTGGGATCAAAATTTTAATTTATTCCTCCCAAGTATTTTCATATCATCCTATGCAATTCTTTAATAAGCTTTTAAATAGCTACATGATATTCAACTTAGTGAACCGATATATCATAATCATGGCATAACGCACAGGCTGCATAGCTGCCAAATCTCAGAGACTTGGGTTTAGAATTAGGCAATTGCTCTACCACTTTACATACTGTTTTCTTAACTGTAAATGGGTTTAAGAACAAGTAGCTTTGAGGCATCTCAAGCATCAGAGACTATTATTTACCAAACATCTTTGGTAGACCCTGAAACAGTAGAGAACTAAGAATAGCAACTATTGCTTATAATTCCTTTAATGTTACAGATTTAGGTAACAATGTTTTGAATAATAATTCTTTTTGAGTTGTTAAATTCAGCCCCATATACAACTTGGCCTACCACTTGTAATAATCTTTGAGTTTCTTATTTTCTAGCCTAAAATCAGAATTATATACTATTAATTCTGCTGGCAAAAGGAAAGGTCATTCACTAAGCCATAAGCAAAGGAAAGGAAGAGTAATTGTACCTAAAATTACATATTTTCTTTTGACTAGTTGAAAAGTATTACATAAAAAAGAAAAAACATTCCATCTTTCTAAAAACACCAAATGAGATACTCCTTACCAAAGTACTCTAAAAAGTAAAAAGTGTACACAAATGTTAGCTAATGTTAACATATAATGGTAGGAACTTTTTGTTTACTGATTTGTTGTATCCTAACCTTCAAGCCAATCTCTACATATTTATAAAATTTTAAAAACAGTGAAAAACCCCTTCTGTTATATCATTTTATTCCTTCCAAAAATATTTTTGGATTAGAACATGTAGTTTTTTTTTCTTGGGATCATATATCACTATAACTGAATTCAAATTTTGCCTCTAAAATTTTATTTTGGAGTTGATCTGTATGAAACGATATATAAAACTTCATAAGGACTTAAGTTTGGGCAAGACATATAGAATTGCTATTTCAACTCCTGATACATTGCTATCTTCTGCTGCAGCAAATCTACTGTTTTATTCAAATAAAAATGTACTTTTCCAAAGTACTTGTGCTTAGATTTTTTTATCCAGTAAAAGTTTATAATATTCACTATTGGCAGAGTCTTGATAATGAAACCTTTTTTTCTTTGTGGACATGGAAGAAAACTAGTTTTACAGGAGACCTGATGAAATGCATACCCAAGTAAGAAAAATATTTTAAGGCATAGAGTTTTAACATATACTTCTTATTCTAGGACTGATATCATGCATTATGTAATTTCCAACCTGAGAAAAAGTTGGAATCTGGTTATTCTCTGAGTCCAGGTTAAAAGGAATATGCTGGATACAATAGGCGGAGTTTGAAAAGTTGGCTTGACATCCTTAGGCAACTGCAGACCTGGTCACTTCAGGAATGTTTGGAAGGCCAATAAACCACTCAACCCCCTCTGTATAATCCCTTTATAATTATTTATAAAGTTGTCTTTACAAATAATTCTCACTGGCTGTGGAGCAATGCTAGATGTGGCATTCAGCTTCACTATGGTTACTTGAGAGTATTCTCAGGTATTGCTTCTACACAAGCAGCCTCTGCCTCTGTGGGAAACCCCAGTGATGTTCTAGGAGAAGTGGCAAGGGCAGGCAGCATGACCATTCTCTTCTCTGGAAATTTCACTCCCATGTACTTTTTATGCAATCATGAAGAAAAGGTCAAGAGACAGCTTTCAAATAATGGATTCATTTTCCTACTGACACTGATCTGGCCAGAGAGGTGAAGTGGGGAAACAAAGGGAGGAGCACAGCAGTCCATCACAGGAAACCTAAACCCCTTCAATCTTCCCAGGAAACAAAGCACACTTCAGTAATCTCCCTCCCCTGGATTACAGATATCTGTCTACACTATTAAGGTAAGTTTACACTGTAGTCCAGTTAGAAGTAGGAGGTATGTATGTACACATATTGAAGATGGGGCACTGGGGAGGAAAAGACAAATGAAGAAGTGTCATTCACTGTGGAAATTAATAAAACTGGTTAGGATGTGTTTCAGTGAGGCTAACTGGTTATACATCCTAGGCCATTCAGTGCAGACCTAAATTTCAAGAAACAGTAGGCACATGAGGATAAATCCCTCCATCCTTGGAACACTTAATACACATTTACTGTCTGACTCAATAGTAGTTGAACTAAAGGAAGTTTGACCAGTAAAACCAATTGACATGGAAGCGTAATATAAATCATAAAACTTTTGAGTTTTGTTTTGGGAACAGTCAGTCCTGTAACATCTAGCTCACAGAAGGGCTGCTAGATTAAAATTTCTTTTTAATGTTAATAGAAAATAAATCATATTTCCATTTTGGTTTCATTCTTAGCAGCTTATCATGCCACAAGGAATAAATAGTTAGATGGTCACCAGTTTTGAAGGAGTTCAGAGTCCTACAAACCTTATTCTACCCATTTAGTCTCTTGCCAGACAATAACTTCTATAAGAACAGGGACTACTGAATTGTTTTTCTCAACATGATGGCCGTTGTGCTTATACAACAATGTCTGTCCCATATTCAGTCCTAAAAAACAAGCTAGTTATAAAAAAAAATGGATGAATTTCCAAAAAACTCTGCCTGTTAGAGCCATATTAATAAGTTTTTTTCCTAACCTTTCTAAACATTGGTCATATTTATATGGATTACTTTTGATTTGGCATCAAAATAATAAAATCAGCACCCTAGATCCAAGGTTCCTCGGCTGCATAAACAACAACTTGCTCTTATTTTGATTAAGGAGAGCTATTATATGTTCTTCCTTAAGCCATTAGTCTACTAGGAACATGCTGTAATTTATAAGGCCTATCAAAACTTTCCTTTTACTAAAATGAATAGAAAATTAATGCAGCCAGGCAGAAAGCTCTGTTAGCTGATAGTCTTTAGCACTTTCTTCTTTGAGATGCAATTTCCATTTACTAGTTATTTGAGGAGGAAAAATTCAGTCCCACTGATATCACCTTAATTGGGTTTATGTACAAATACTGTATTTTTTTTTCTTGGGCATATGCTATTATATGGAAAAGAAATGTTACAACTTTCTAACATCCATAGCTATTTTAGGTAGTGCTGCATGATCATTAGTTGAAAAACTCTTAGAATAATACTACTTCCTAGGTGTTAATAAATATTTGTAGAATTTAGGCAATTTGGGGTGGAATTAAAACACCAGAATCATAAACACTGAAAGAGATGGAATTCTATTTTGCATTAAAACACAGATACAAATTAATGTTCTTATTTTATTTCTTGGAAAGTACTTTAAAGATGCAATATTGAAATACATGATAGTACAATGAGGTTTTTGCTTTTTAATGATATATAGGCAGCTAGCTCTCTGTTCAGTGTGGGCTTGTGTTCTTTAAAAGAACTAGCAGGAGGTATTTTTTTATTGGCTCAGAACTCTGAAAACTAGACAATAATTTAGGGCGTTTTTGGTCAGCAACAAGTATCAATTATTCCACAAATATAATATTTACACATAATTTTGCTATTTAATGAAGAGAAGTTAAAAGAAGTTTGCTTTTTAAGGACGCTAACAATGCCCATTTGCAATGTATTTTTTGTTACTAATTAACTTTACAAAACTTTTCGTAGGGTAAAGGTCGTTTTCTACCTAACAAATATAAATATTGTCACATGCTGATGAATGCAGAAATCTCCATCGCTGTCATTATATTAATAAATTATTTGGCTCCTCTTATTACCTATGTTTGGATTAGATGCTAAAATACAATAAAATTTTGAAGTAAAGTGGCTTTAAAAATAATAAACTGTAGCTTGTACAAATATTATAAAGGCAAATAAGAGAATCCCAGGACCACGTATAAAATCAAGGATTCTTTTATCTGTTATACTTCCTTTTTCAGGATTCAGTTTCAAGGGAGTTTTGAATTTCACATCTGACACCACCTCTGAAACTATTCTTACACTGATGAATGACCTCTTTCATGTAAAACAGTTTTTGAAAAATATATACATATATTTACCAAGGCTTACTTCCTCTTATGTTGGAAATATTTATTTTTTGATTGGAAGCCTGTGGTGATACAGCCACGGTGAAAGAAGAGATTTCTTTTCCCTTAGTATAATGTTGACAAATCAGCCCTGAAGAAGGGACCACTGTTTTATGTCTTCAAAAAATATGGCCCATTAGTTGAGGAACATTTTCAAATTCTTATTGTGGTGCTGTGTTCTTACTTCATTAATAGTTTTGACAAAAGTAAAGGTACATTTACAGTTGATCTTTTAATGAAGAACATGTTACTTCTCCTAGTGTGACTGCTTGTTTTACAGTAATGGATTATGACTTGCCCCTGATCACCTTGCAAAAACTGGATTAGAGACTTTATTAGAAATGCAACGGAAAATAATTATCATATGAACATTTTGTTAAAGAGACAGGGTCTTGCTCTGTTGCCCAGACTGAGTGCAGTAGTGCAATCATAGCTCTCTGCAGCCTTGAATTCCTGCATTCATTTGATCCTCCCATCTCAGCCTCCCAAGTAGCTGGGAAAACCCTGGCACGCAACCATGTCCAGCTGATTTTTAAAATTCCTTTTGTAGAGTTGGGGTCTTCCTTTGTTGCCTAAACTGATTTTTTTTTTTTTTTTTTTTTTTGAGATGGAGTTTTGCTCTTGTTACCCAGGCTGGAGTGCAATGGCGTGATTTCGGCTCACCACAACCTCCGCCTCCTGGGTTCAAGCAATTCTCCTGCCTCAGCCTCCTGAGTAGCTGGGATTACAGGCATGCGCCACCATGCCCAGTTAATTTTTTGTATTTTTAGTAGAGACGGGGTTTCACCATGTTGACCAGGATGGTCTCGATCTCTTGACCTCATGATCCACCCGTCTCGGCCTCCCAAACTGTTGGGATTACAGGCGTGAGCCACCGCGCCCGGCCCCTGCCTAGGCTTATCTAACTCCTGGCTTCAAGCCAGCCTCCAGCTTCAGACTCCCAAAGTTCTGAGATTAGAGGGCTGTGCCACCATGCCCGGCTAACATTTATTGACTTATAAATAATTACAAACATTTTGTGCTAGACTTACATTTAATCTGAGCAGTTTAAATGCATAATGCTCAGCACAGGCTTGATACACAAGTGAAAAGCATTCAGTACATGTCAGTTACCATTTTTATTATTACTAAAAATGAAAATGGACAGTTTTATTGTATGAAAATCTTAATAAAATTGTTCCCTAAAACTTCCTTTTAGGAAAAAGCACAGATTTAAGTTCAGGTTATATTGAATATTATAGTTTTTGTTTGTTTGTTTGTTTGAGACAGAGTTTTACACTTGTTACCCAGGTGTGGAGTGCAATGTCATGATCTTGGCTCACTGCAACCTCCACCTCCCAGGTTTAAGTGATTCTCCTGCCTCAGCCTCCCAAGTAGCTGGGGTTACAGGCATCTGCCACCACACCCAGCTAATTTTGTACTTTTAGTAGAGATGGGGTTTCTCCATTTTGGTCAAGCTGGTCTCAAACTCCAGACCTCAGGTGATCTACCCACCTCAGCCTCCCAACCTGCTGGGATTACAGGCATGAACCACTCTGCCCAACTATTACCAGAATCTTTAAAATTTATCTCCTGCAAAGAATCCCACAGATATCATATCCGACATTATTCAAATGATGTTATCCTGGACTCTGACTCACCTTACATTTGCTCTTTGTTCATTACAAGATTTACTCTTTTAACTTTTATTTATATTCACTAAATGTATTCCATATCTTAATTTCCTATTCAGTGAAAAAAATTTTGCATATGTTCTATGGTTTGAATGTGTCTCCCAAAGTGCATGTGTTGGGAACTTGATCCCCTATGTGACAGTATTGAGAGGTGGTCTTTTAAGAAGTGATTAGGTCATGTGGGCTCAGCCCTCATCAATGGATTGTTGTTGCTATTGCCAGAGTGGGATTGTTAGCAAAGAGAGGCCCCTTCTTGGTTTCTCTCTCATGCCCTCTCTCACATTCTCCCCTTTCACCATGGAATAACATGGCATGAAGGCCTGAGAAAATTGCCAGTGACTCCCCACCCTCTAGAACTGTGAACTTTTTTCTTTTTACATTGTCCAGTCTGTGGTATTCTGTTACAGCAACACAAAATGAAATAAGACAATATGTCATCCATAATCAACATGCTTTACGTACTTTTTATATTTCTGTCCTTTTACTTAAAGAATATTCAAAACCATTTAACCAACTCTTTAGAAAAGCATAAAGTAGCATGGCCCCTCATCACTCCTCTAAATTCCTCATTGTTGGCTGTCATTTAAAACTGTTTGCATCTGCTCCCACACCATTTCACTTATATTCAGTGGAAATTTTTCACTTGTATCCTTGATACAACAAAGCAAATTCTAGTTTCAGAAACCTGTGCCATTTTCTTCTCTTTCACCACAGTCCCTAATTATTGGTTCACATCAGTCCAAGAGGAGTTTCAAATTTATGTCATTAATCAATCACCACTATCTAATATCACTAAGAATCCTAAACAGTTATTTCCTACAGTTTTGTAATGCATGATTTTATCTTAACTCCACATACATTATGCAGTAAAACAAGACTCCTATTCTTGAAGTTCCACCAACATTTTCTATGAAATAATGAACATTCAGTGGATGGTAATATAAGATGGCACTTCCTGGTCTTCCAATCATTGGCAAATATTTTTATTTTTTTTTGCCTTTGAACACTTAAGGCTTCTGCCTCTTACTTACTGCAAACAGCACTCCCCTCTGAACAAGCTTACCCACCACTCAGTTCTAAATAACAGTAGAAAATAAACAGCACTTATAGCATTTCTCTAACTTTCTGTCTTCAAATACCTAGTTGTCCATTTGGGGTGACTATCATTTCCTCTTGACCCAAGTCTGTGGCAGATAGATATAAAGAACATATACATTTGTCACTTGAATCACAGCTTTGTAAACTAAACTTCTTAATAGCACTCTTGAAAAACCTAGCATGAATGATAATCATGATAAGGGTACTGAATAATTTAGGGGGTATTTCATTATGGATTTTGTCTATTATTTAAAGGCAAGGAGAACTGTTTTTTTAAATTGGGGAAAAACACACATCACTTCAGGTCTACAAATACAGTAACAAAATTGAGCTGTGGTTTAAAAATAATGCTGACACATTATAATAAGGCATGAAAAATTAACCTTTGTGCCAAAATCAAATTAACAGCTCTTTAAAAAGTTTTTTGCAAAGATATTACATATGCATATATGTATGCATAGCCTATTAATATGAATCATCAACTAATATCTTTGCCTTATGATGTCATTTATTGCAGTTTAAATTTGGGGGTGGTCTGTTTTATAGTTTTTATGATTTTTCTTATATTATTTAATTTTTATTTTTATACAATTGGTTTCATTAAAGAATTTCTGTATTTTTTAGTTATTGAAATCAACCCATCTAAAACTAAGAGGCTTGGCTTATTTACTCAAGTATTCCAGTAACCTCTTGCTATATAAAAATGACAATGCTATATATGATAGGGGCTCAAAGAGAAAAATCAACAAATATTCACTTCTTAATTTCAGAATTTTGCTTCCTGGTCCATTATCAGAATTAGATTCTAATTATTCATTAGTAAGGAACAATATATTTGATTGAGAACAGTAGCAAATGAGCAACTTACGGCCTCCAAAGTGTAACCACCCTGGTACAGGTCAATAGAACTAGGCAAACAAGAGGCCAATTCAAAAGTTCCTGTCCAATTTCCTTCCACAGCAAGGTCTTTATGAGCAAGCAGTCATGGAAAAGATCCTAGAAAAATAAACTGTGGAAACATTTCAGCAACTTAATTGAGATTTTGCAAGGCTCTCAAAGCCTGCATTGTTATAACCCGCTCTCATCAAAGACCGTGATTCAGCTTTAGAAATGGAGCTATTCAGACCCTGCTGTATTAGCCATATATCTTAGGAATTTACTTCCTAATTATGCAGTATGCCTTATAAACACTTTTTTTGTTCTGTCATTGGGTGACATAATATTTTAAGCAACTGAAGCAAATGGGTCTGATCATTATTTTGAAAAGTTCTTCCTCAACACTTGTCAGATTTAGATTGTAAAGCACATTGCATTTTTGTTCTAGAAACTTTCATGCTCCCCGTATGAATTTATCACTGGCTATGCTACTGGGGGAAAATATGTCTCAATATAGCCTTATATCTAACAGTAAAACTGCTGACTCTCAATGTGAAATATAGGAGATGGTGAAAAGGCAAATACCATAGTTTCTGCAAGAAATGAGAATCCGTCTTCTAGAAAGAGTAGCAGTAAGGTCACAATTCTGATTTTATCTGTGTCTTTGAGGAAGACCAAGAACAGATTCAAAGAACACAAGACTGAACTCATTTCAAGGGTAAAGAGTAACTCTAAAGGGATTTTTTATTTTAAGTGCTACCAGAAGACTAGAATATATGCTAACGTGTGCCTTTTTTCTTAGTATCTGGAAAAAAGAAAAGAATGGAAAAAACATGCTTTTTAAAATTTACATCATTCGTCTAATTTTTATTTTCATTATAAAAATCTCAGTTTTCATCTTAATCTTAACAGGTGGGGCCATTTATTTTTATTACTGTCTCACGAAATGTAGACAAAAGTAGACAAGATTCTATATGTTATATGAAAATAATCAAAAGTAAATTGAAAGTCAAATCATGAAGTAGTTGCAGAATATTCAACTCTGGGGCAACCAGTTCAGGGCAATAGTGCTAAGATGGTATTTGTTATTTAGGATGTTGTTTTCTTATCTCCCTCCAATGAGTAGTTATCATAAATTACCACATTTGACTGATGCCCAATAGAACAGCACATTCCAGTCAAAATATGTCACCGAGCCACCAACACTGCATGATGGCTTTTGGCTCCAGGTGATAGTGATGTTAAGCATAATACTCAGTAGTAATTTATCCTGTCACTCACACATTTAAAAGTTGCTCTTTTGAAAGGTCTTTGATGTAATAATATATTACGTGTTACTTTACATTTTTAAAAAAGCCTGCATGTTGAGTAAGGCTAATTGCTACAGAGAGGAAAAAAACCCCTAGCAAAATGGCTATGTAGTCAGCCTAGACAGATGGTAAATCTGGGAAAAATTAATCAGTAACAACCTTAGCGATCTGGAATTGTTAAATAGCTGTACTGCATTAAGAAAGTGAACACAATACTTTCATATATTATATATATAATATGGCAATAATAATAAATATATTCTATGGATGATAATATCCAGAATACATCTGATTTTCTGTAACTATTACTCTCTTCTAACGCCTTCACTTTTTGATGTTCAGGATATATTTGAGAGTATATTTATATTAATAAATATGAGCAAGGTTCATAATTGTATATTCAAGGTATAATATGAGTGAGATTAATAAATAGTATATATATATATATACACACACACACAAAAATGCACATATATACTAAATGACTAGAAATTGCACTTAAATCACCTGAAAACCATTACAATTTTAGAAGCAGAGTAGGAACTCAACAAATATCCAGGAATTTAATAAATGTGTTGCATTCTTCAGTTTTCTAAGTTTTTACTCTCATGAATTTGAGACTATCAAATATACTTTTTTTAAGGATAAGAGAATAATCATTTTCAATTATTATATAATATCATACCAAGTAAATTAATCGGCCAATACAAAGGAAAGTGTTTATCTACTTAAACTGACCAGAAAAAATAAGCTAATGATGCACCATTAGATAATTAGGATAGATAAATGACAGCTGCTAACTCTGGAATGATTTACTGAATTCTTTGTAATGACATCGAAACAGTCCAAACCAATGAGATGGTTTAACTGCCACCCCTCTTCCTGGTTCTCTTTTTTGTCCTTTTTTACAGTGTTGCCTGTCATCATTTTAAGGATGTTTGTCTACATGGCTCTGCAACATTACAATTTCCTTTTTAAAACATTAGTTTCCTTTTCTTCCTCCACACATTTGTAGCACTGAACAGATTCCAAGACCCTTTCTCTAGGCTCAGCTCTTCCTGTCTCATCCTTGCCCTTAAAAAATTCATAGTGTCCCCTGACCACAACCATCACATTGGTGCTGATGACTCCAAGTCTCTATCTATAGCCATTTATTCCTCTCAATACACAGTCACATAATTCTAGTATGCTAACATCATTTCCAACTAGAGATCTTTAAAACTCAGACTCATCATCTTCCCCTATGACTGTTTCTTCTGTATGAGTTCCCCGGTTTTGTCAGTGGTATCATAATTTCTCTGTCATCTTGTTGAAAATGCTACCATTAGCTAAAACTCATACAGGGAACTCCACTTCCTTGGATCAATGTGAAGCCATCGATTAAGTCAAATGTTTAGTATCAATGTTATCTTCTTAGAATCTCTAAACCTCACTCTTTCTTTTCCATTTCTTTTGGCATCCCATTAAACACTTTGGGATCTCTCACTTGGTTTATTACAAGAGCCTCCTGACCAATTTTTCTTCCAGTCTACTTCTTCTTAGATCTACCCTTCATATGGTTCCAGATCAATCTCCCTATACAGAATACTCTTTATACCATAGAATAGGGTTTAAGGGTAACAATTCTGGAACGACACTGCTTAGGGATGTATGCATGCCAGCTCCAGCATCCACTAGGCTATAAATCTTGGAAAAGTTAATTGACATTTTGTTGCCTTAATCTCTACCTACACCAAAGGACTGTTGAGAGAAACAAACAAGTTGACACACGAACAGCACTTAGAAAAGCTTCTAAGACAAGTGCTTAATAAATGATGGATACAGTTATTATTACCATTATCATCTATTTTATAAAAAACTTCTAACGGCTTCCTGAACACTATATGATAAAGCCTTAATCCTTTAACCTGGCAGTTAGACTCTGTACAATCTGATCTTGTTATTGGCCTAGATTCAATAATTGGCATTTGTTAATATGAATTCTCTGTGAACTAAAAAAATACCCTTTGAAATTCTGTTTTTATTCATGCTGTGACTCATTATGTCCCCCTCTTTGATGTGTTTTCTTTTCTCTCCATTTTTACCATGTTACTCATTTTGCACTGACTTAATCAAGTCTTGTTTGTTCCTAAAGAGGAAATGCCAGATCAGCATTTGGTATTGGTCAAAGTTTCTAGAAAAAGGAATCCTCACATAAACTGGGAATGAGTGGTATGTTATAATCCATCTTGGAGATTAATACTGCACATTAATATTTAATGGACCTTGAGATGTCATACAGTAAAGAATATTTTTAATATAGTATTCCAAATTTATTTGCAGGGTAAATACCTTTTTTCTTATAGAAACTATTAGAAATCTAGACATGAATATTCCAGATTCAGGAATAGAATTGAAAATTATTTTAATTTTGAAACTGGTGTTATAGTCACAATTTTTCATGGAGATGATATGCAACATTCCTACGTAATGCTAAATTTCAAAAGTGAGTTTACGTAAATCTGAGGGAATTGAGAGAGTGAAAAGCTTAATTTTCTAACAAGTAGGAATTTTGACATAAGTGGCATACCAAAAATAAAAAATTTTAATAATATCTGATTTTTACTCTCAATTAATATCACTATGAATTAAAAACTCTGAGGCCTAGAGAAAACTGTTTTCTTTTAGTAAAATTATTTTTGCAGTTTATATATTTTTCAATATAATTACTAATGTTGTACCTGATGGTAGTAAATCAGGGAGTATAGGGCAGTATATATATTTTTCAATATAATTACTAATGTTGTACCTGATGGTAGTAAATCAGGGAGTATAGGGCAATACAGACTAAAGTTGTGATTTCTTACAGAATCTTAGTCTATAATTTTATGCTCCTTGGTACACATTTCAGCCTTCAACTCTTAATTTCTAGGCCCTGAATTATAGCTAGAAAAATTCCATCTTTACTTCTATTATGTAAATCATAAACTAAAACAAACAAAGAAAAGATGCTGAAATCAACAAATAAGATGAAGAAATTTAATAAAAATTCTGAAGCTTGACATCGATTCTTTTATATAACTGATTAAATGCCTGTTGCTTAAACTATTATTTAAAATGTGTGTACCGTGTTATTAATTTATTTAAAAAATAACTGCATCCACATAGACTGAAGGCAATTTCTAATTAGTAAATTCTTGAGAGAAAATTACATTCTTGAAATGTGTTTATGTATGTTCATTTAATTGTATTCTCAGTATATTATTATATTTGATGTTAGAGTAGCAGGCCATTTTATTTCAAATAATATTTGCATAATAGAAATAAAATATAAACAATATAAGTAATATGAAAACATAAGTATTAATCAGCCACACTAGTATATAAATTGTCAGTAGCTTCCCAAATAGCCATAATCAGAATATTCCAAAAGAAGAGTGTGTTTGCATTTCATGTCTATAATTACAATATTGTTAGATGGATTCTGTCTTCCATATGTGAAATACTTGACATGTAATAGAAGACAGGAAAAATCAATCTTAAGTTGTCTCCGTATTTTATTTAAGGCACGGAAATTGGAAGCATAACTAAAAAACAATAATATCAGGCTTAGAGTATCAATGTCATACATTAAGTATTTTCATTTTTCTAAAAGGTAAAGTCCTTTTATTTCTAGTTTTCCAAATTTTCTTTGATGTTTCACTGCAGAGCTTTAAAATGGATGAAAGAAAGCTTTATTAGACACAAATTTATTAAAAATGAAAATTATTTTACCATCTATTTGTAAATACTTTACTATAAATACTTTACTAGATTTATCAAGTACTTTTCTTTCAAAGACCAGGAGTAAAGTTCATTAAAAGAGGCCACTAGAGGGCAAGCCACACTCTGATCTCAGTTATAAATAAGTGAATGGATATAGCTTCTTAAAACCACTAGCTGTATCTAATAATTGTCCTTTCTTTGCTTCATTTTTTCATTCAAAACTATTTTTTCAGTGCCCACTATGTACCAGCCACTGTGAATACAGAATTAAAACAAGTCATATATATCTCCCTGCATCCCTAGTTCTCTCTCCATATACACTTAGGCATATAGATTTGAAAATAGTTTTAACACATTCCTTTAATGTTATTTATTCCTTCAGAATTTATTATCTTTACATTTTATTTTAAGGATAGTGTGCTGTGGAAAAATCAAACAACCAGACTTTCCCAGGAAGAAAGTAGAGTATCTTGTACATCTCTGACACTGAAAATCAAAGAACAGCTTTTGGTATAAAGTATATTAATGAATGTTATATAAGCTCCAAAGAATGGGATTTTAATAAAAGCCTATGGAATTTTCTACAACACTGTCCAAAATTTGCCTCGGCATTTTCCTAACCTGGTTTGTCCCTTCGTTTACTGGGCAGACCAGGATCCACATATGAGGATGTTGTCAGAGACAATTAAAGTCTTCTTCAGGTCCCCATTAGCTAGTGCCCTGAGAAACTGGTGGAATGATTTCATAATTTCTGTTGAATATAAAAGGACACTGATACCCTGGGGATACTGATTCAGAAAGACAGAAAGAATAGCTGGGAAGCTCTTTCAGTGATAGAGAAGTTAATGATTTTGTGATTCATCCAAGAGAAACGCCTTACAATCTTTGATAATGGCAAGGCAGACAGTGTCACTGCTGACCTTGTCAAATTAGCAGAAGCTAATAATATCAGGGCAGAAGGTGAAACCTAAGCACCACAAAGGAGAGTTTAGCAACACTTGCATATTTTTAATTGTATTTGTCTGGGGGTTCTCTAACAGAAGATTGCTTTTGTTAATATCAGGATTAATATCAGGATCGAAGTGTTAATATCAGGATCAAGTGTTTTCTAAGGTCAACACTTCCATGGAAAGCTAGACATACTAGAAATACTCTGCCAAATTATTAGGGAAAATGGAAGCTGCCTCTCCTCCACATGCCAAAAATAGGGCACACAGTATTAGTATTAAAAGTGTTAAATGCCCAACATAATTAAATTACATAAAGGAAAACGATGAATACCAAGATATAGAAACTGGTAGAGAAATGTTGAACCACCAGAACACAATCCACATGTCTTCCCTTAGTAGGTACACTCATTCATTCATTCGGCCTATACTTGCAGAGACCCTATTTAGGCTCCATGGATACAAGAGTAACCAGATCTGCTCTCATGCATCTTATATTTTAATGAGGGTCCCCTGCTAGATGCTTAGGAGATAAAGCTGATCAACACTCCCTTCCCTTGAAGGGTTTTCTCTTACATGTGAGAGAAAGATGTTGGCATTCAGACTCATGCAATGAAAAAAAAAATCAATAAATATTTAAACACGTGCCAATTACTGCGGAAAGGAAGAGATGGAAGTTTTCTTCTGAGGAAATTGGGGGAGGGGCTACATTCTGGGCATTGTCTGGAAGAAGACTCAAGGGAAGAAGGTTGTTTTGTCCAGATCCTCTTGTTTTGGCAGAAACTTGAAGGGTATGTGACTACTTGTTAGATGCGAAGGAAGTAGCACGTCAGGCACTGGGCACCAGGTGGTGGGAGAGCATGGCACTGTAAGTGGAATATGGAAATAATAAGGGGGCTGGCTGGACAAGGAGGCAGGGGGCAGGAGGCAGGAGCCAGAAGGTGGAGGACCTGGCATCGCCCAGGTCCTACAAGGAACTGTGACTTCCTGAAGTTGGCGATAAAGAGCCATCTAAAGGCTCAAGCTGGAGCTTGATGAGTGAACACATAAAAAATGTGCAAAAAAATGTAAAAAATCATTACTTCTGCATTTTACATGCATATTTATATACACAGGCACACCACTCTGATGAAGGTATGAGAAATGGATTGGAGTAAGGCAATTATTCTAAGATTTACAGATCGCAGTTTTTACAAAGAAACTGGATGTACTATCTTCAACCAAACAATAAGGAGAATTCCCCACTCACAGCTAATAATTGTTTAACCCTCGTCTCCCACAGCAATCTGTTATGGGAAACCTGGCATGGTTCTGAAAAGACAGTTCATGTATAAAATAAAGCAATGAGACACCTTCATCCTTTAATTCTGCCAATCTTTGGGCATTCAAGTTACCCCAGGGAGGAGAGTTTCATATGAAGAACTGAATGACTTAAGTGCATTTAAATTGATAGCTATTTACACATAACAAAATCTTCTAAAATTTACCATCTCTGACATTTCAATAGGGTTGAAAGATTCTATATATGTAAATTAGACATTTGTTAATAGCTGTGATAAATTAGATTTTCAACATTTTTATGCCAGGTTTATGGAAACAAACATATATTTGTTACTATTAAGCGAAAGTAATTATTATTTTTTTATTTTTAGAAGTTTAATTGGTAAGAAATTAAAACAAAAATTATTTTCCAGGTAATGAAAATTATTAATCAGAAGTGTTGATCTAGTAATGTAGTCAATATTTTTAAGGACATAAAAATCCTTGATAAATTAATTAATTTACATTACAGATGCTGTGTGTCTATGGATTATTGCCTGCAAAGGTATCCCTCAACAACAACAACAACAACAACAAACAATTTTCTTGGTAGTGGTTAGCCTCACAACCTCCACAAGTGGTTTGACAAATCTAGTTCTTGTCATGGTTGCTAAATATGTAAATCATACTGAATGACCCAGGCTAAAAGCAAAGTGACAGTTGACGATGACTGCCATTAACCATGAATCACATCCCGGCATGTAATGCAATTATATGGCAGGAAACAACTAATGTGGGTTGCTCTGGCGGGAGAAGGGAGAAAATATTGAATTTTTCTTTGTAATCTATTTACATCTTGCAATGGGGGCATTAGTCAGATTAAGGTTCAGAATGCCAGGCGCACACCAGTCCAGTGTGCTAAGTGGTGCCTTCATTCTTAACGAGATAAGAAGGTAATGGTTGGATAAACAAATACATTATAATATACATTGCCTCCAATGATGTAGACTGAAATCTTTTAGAAATGTACGGGTCCGCCAGCATTATTAAGTATTAGCCCTACTTTTTCTTTTCCCTCATGAATAGACACATTTTGCTGAAATTTTCTTATTAATATGATTTATATTAATTTCCTCACAAAATTCAAACTTATTGTATAATATCAAGACACATGAAGACAACACATTAAAATGTACATTTCAATTATTTTATTTGTATTGCTGAATACATAGATATGCATAGATAGATCACATCAAATTTAAGAGAGAAACAGGTGAAACGGGGCAGGCATTAACGCAACAGCTTTAGAGCAGCCTGGCAAAAGCCTTTTGAATATTCTGAGAGTTTGAAATATTCAAACTTCAGTATATTTTTCTTGGATGCTGATGTATTGTCAACCATCGTGACAAGTCTCTTAAACACGTGTCTAACTTATTTGGGGAATTCATTTGTTTTGCGAATACATGGATTTTAATTTTAGAACTCATAAATTGCTTTACCTAACTTTCTTTTAAACTTTAAAGCCTATCACTTGAATAATTTTGGGTTATATAAAATATGTGCTACCCCATGCTCTGGGCAGATGGTATACTTCAGAATCAATATCAAATTCTCTAAATTAGCCATAAATAAACTTCATGTTTCTCAGAGCAGCTTTCTGAGAATAACCAGTGTTGTCATTCCCACAGTAATGTTTTCCACATTCTCCCATCATCTCATTCCAAAGAATGTGTTCATATAAGATAATTGTTCAAAAATTGTCAATAGTAAATAACAACCCAGTATCAAATCTGTTATAAATAAGCCTGACTAGTTAAGAAATACTAATAAAATTTGTATTTATATTTAAATGCCTACATTCAGTTTGTGCATTTAAATTTAAAAAAGACCAGAAATAATCCAGGCTCCTTAATTAGGTATAAATATAAAGAAGTTCAGATATTTAAGAAATGTGTGTGACCTTGTTAGGCTTTGACCAATTTACAAAACTTAATATTTCTACTGGCCTTAATTCTTTTAAATTTTCTAGAGGTCAAATAAACTCCTCTCAGAAGCTTTCTTTGGGAATCTCCACAAGTTATCACATACTTATGTAATTTACTGTATGTATATTTCCTTCCAGGCACTTATCACAATTACAATTAAATTCCTTTCTATATATCTCTTTACTGTTTATCTCTTAGACTACCCTGTTTGTTCTATGAGGGCAGCAATCACACATCAATTTTATTGACATTGAATCTTTAGATATAAGAAAGGTATCAGGCAAACAGTGAGGACTCAATATATTTATTAAATGAAGAAATACACCCCCCTCCCCCCCCCCCACATATATATTTTTTCCTCTAGACAGAATCTTGCTCTATCGTCTGGGCTGGAGTGCAGTGGTGTGATCTCGGCTCACTGTAACCTCTGCCCCCTGGATTCAAGTGATTCTCCTACCTCAGCCTCCTGAGTAGCTGGGACTGCAGGCAGGCACCACCATGCTCAGCTAGTTTTTTATATTTTTAGTAGAGACGGTGTTTCACCATGTTGGCTAGGCTGGTCTCAAACTCCTGACCTCGTGATCTGCCCACTTGGCCTCCCAAAATGCTAGGATTACAGGCATGAGCCACCATGCCTGGCCGTAAATGAAATATTTAAATGGTGATATATTCTTTGATATTTCCCCATCTCTATAATGAAATATCTTAAATATATCTGATTTGCAAAGAAAGACTAGATTATTTATAATACTTAAATGTCAGGAAAGAAATCTGCTTTACATATGCTTCATATATGTAACATGGAAAACTAACAATGATTTAGAAATAGCATCAAGAATATCTCACTTCTTAAACAATATATGTTATAGTAGTATATATGTAATTAATTTAATAATTGTAATTCATTTCTTAATTATAGTAGAGTCATAGAACATGCTGCTTTCACATATATCTTCTCAATAAATCATTGCAAGAGTCTTTGAGTAAGGTGTTATTGCTTCTGTTTCACAGATGGACAAACAGAGGCCCAGAATGTTAAGGGTCTTGCCCATATTTAAACACTTGGTAGGTAATACTGACAGAATGAATCTGCACAGCCCTATAGTCTGAATGAAATCCCAATGACAGAATTGTTAATGAGTATTTTAATAGCTTGACCTTTAAGGTATTTCTGCTTAACGTATTAGGTTTTCCTTAGTGAGCCTCAGTTCTTGTTAGCTGAGTAAAATGGATAATTGAAAGCATCTAAAATTTTCCTTTATGTTAGAGAGAGTAGTGAATGATCAGCATGGGTAATGCAGCTGAATAGCTGTAATCATCTACTATGCAGAGCCAATAGTCAACAGATGTTCAACATAGATCCAAAGGCTCTAAGGGGAAAAACACCTACCACATCTAAAGTAACACAGGATTATTTGCATTAATGCACCCTAAAACAAAGGTCAGTTCTGACACATAAGCTACAATTTTGGCAATTCTTACTTTTTGACATTATGTTTTTCTATTTAAGGCCTGTATGCTGGCTTCATCCAAAGAGAAACTTGGCAGTCTAAAGAGTGTATATAGATGTCATGAAATGTGTATACACATTAACCAAACAATCCCGAATGATGTGATATTGTGTATGCATGCATATATTAATGCTATATGTGTATACATGTATGAATATATTAAATTTCATATTAAAGCTTTAAAGTGTACTGAAATGGCACAAGCCAAGTAAAAAATTAACTGCAACGATACATGCTTTTGGATTGGATCACCCATCTAGCAAACAAATCTTATTGTTATTTTTCTCAATAGTATGGTAATAATATTTACCTATATTTTCAGATTGAATCCTTAAAAATAATTTGGTTATAGTCAATTATATTACTTAAATAAAAATAAAATGTGATTGAAATTAGCACATATTTAACTAAAATATATCTTCATCTGGCCCAGTTTATGGCTCCTCACAGACAATTCTTGAATGTGAACTCTGGACTGCAGGTTCTAGATATAAAGCAAATGAAAACTATTGACTGGGACAGAATATTCTTTGGTTTGGAATATCCTCCATTCCTTCAACCAAAATATACTGAGCACTAAGTGTCCAATGAAGAGTGAAAGCATACACAATCCACAGTTTTAGTGAAACTGCTGGAAGCCGGGCTGATTTTTCAGATTACGAAGATCAAATTCCTTGTTTTCAGAGACATTTGGTTGGTGTATAATGAAAGCTTGGGGGGGAGTGTGTGTAAATGCCAGTGGCAGTCGGCCACCCTGTTCATAGTGGACACAGGAGCCTTTAGAAAGGAGGGAGTAATGGATTTGCAAAATCTCCTGCTGCTCCCCAAGCTTTTCCCAAGCCCTTCCTCTAAGTCCATGGCTCTTGTAATCAAAGTAACATGCTCATCAGCCTGGATAATCATTGTTACATCAATGTCTGCATCTGGTGTTTATCATCTTGGAGAGCCAAGCAACAGAAGGCCTCATTTTGACCAGGCATTTTAAAATCTCTTCTTGGAATGATACTTCCTGTGTGCCCTAAAGGACCTACAGTAAGTGCCAAGTTACCGTGTTTCCTGTTGTACATACACATGGAGAGCACTATGAAAAGGGAACTGAAGTCCCCAGGATAAAGGCTGACAGGGAGCACGTCATGCAACAGCACAGACTAGTAAGGATGTGTTCATGGCTTAGTCACTCACTGAGCAGCTTCCTGTCTGTAAATTGGGGGATAATATCAATTTTGTTTCTTTTTCTCAAAAACTGTGAAGTCTAATTTTCATAGCATATAAGCCTTGCTTTAAAAATTGTAAAGCTAGATACAAACAACTAGTAATGATAATAAAAATATTAAACTGTTATTAAAATGCAAGATACTGTTCTCTTATTCCTCAAACCCAACTCAGAAAATCCCTGCTTCCTCCAAATACAATTCTTAAAATTTCCATCTTCTTCATTTGTTGTTGTTCAACTATGTTTTAATCCATGAATTAGGGAACCCAGTGTCCTTATATTGGAGTCTGGCTGACTATGCATAAATATTTGACTACCTGAGGTGCCTAGCACACACAATGAAATAAAAGAGGGGAGGTCCCTTCTGTATCATAAACACATATACACAAATCTAAAAACTGAACCAATGCATTGCAGAAACTTAAATATAAAAAGATAATCTTATTGAATTGCTTCTTTAAAAATCACAATAAAGATAACAAGTTTAAGAATTAAACTTGTAACCCAATACTACAAAGATACACTCTTCCAGGTTGGGGTTATAGCATTTCCAACTCCATAATGAAAAAAAAGGAAAATATTCTTTGGCCATGAAAAGTTGGAATGGAGGCACAGTACCAAAAAAAGGGATACCATTAAGAAGAGACATCTGGTCATTTTGGCATGATCACATTTCTGTTACAAAGTGCAAATACATTCTTTATGAGAATGTGCCATTGATTATATACTCTGTATTTTAGCACTGTTTCTAAACATACTGTAAATTATGTTAAGTAAGTCATTGAGTCTCTGATTTAGATTCTTTTTTCTCAAGCAGAAAGATAATGTTTGCTACGAAAAGGAATAAACCAGTAGACAAATCACATTTATAAACTCTGCAAGTGACGTGAGTGACGTTAAAACATCTGGGAGACGTTAGAGACTGCATTAACTCTAATCATGGATCACATTATGGCAGAATTTTTTTTCCTTAATGAGGAGAAAAAACTGAGATAGTGAATGTGTTATTCAACATAACCCTGCAGTCCTTGTCCAAGAACTAATAAAGCACCAGAGAGAAGGCCTTGCCCCATTAGAGTTCCAGAACGAAGGGGAGGCAATCTCCTTTATGTTTGGCCTATGTGTCACTGGGGATAGTGCCTGAAAAAACAAGGCCCATTTCTCGCTCCAAATAAATCATGGATTATCTAGCACCCAATATTTACATTGAACAAAATGATGATCCTTGTCCCCTTTCTTCTAGCAACACCCCATTTATCTGTTAATTGAGTAACCTAAAGAAGAGGTCACTAAAGACAAGACTCCGTATACAATAACAAGATGTAAACTCTATAAAACTGTAACTGGAAAAAGCTGATTTCATAATTATGTGCAACATAGTCAAAATATTTTTAAAATTGACTTTAAATATGCATATTTATAAAGAAAACTATCTGAAGTCCCAATGTTATCTAGATAAATATGGAGAAAAGCCTAGGATTTTTCTCCCTATTTTACTGTAACTCCAGTAGCTCACACTGAAGGAGATTTATACATCATTTTCAATACATAGAATAACACTCATTTCACTTTAAAAAGTGATTTTTGGCCATTTATCTTAAAGATACATATTTTCATAACATTTGTAAAGAAGCAATCAAACAAGATCTACTTTGTGTGAGGTTTACATGATCTCAAAGTATAATTAAATAAAACATAAACATTTCTTTTGTGAAGAAGTTGGTCTCCAAAGATTTAAGTCCTTATAAGTCAGCTTACACAATATTTTTTAAAGGAAGATCTAGTGAGAAATATGTTGACTTGGGTGCATTGGTACTAGAGAACTAGAGAGGCTGGTATAAACTTAAAGTATTAGTTCCCAAAGTGTCTTATCTAAATTTCATTTTAAAGCTGAGAGTTGGGGTTCTGGGGGACTTGACTAGAAAATAATCCATAGAAAATAGAGACTTTCCCTATTTTCTATGGATTATTAGAGATTATACCTTTCAGGACTAGTGTTCCATGCACACCTTGGGAAATTTGCTTCATGGTTAATTCAATATTTGGGAAATTTGCTTTAAGATACGGAGTATACAGAGTTAAAGAGAATTTTATAATCATGCTTTAGTAGTTCACTAAACTGTAAGCATGGATTGAAAAAAGATTATAGAGGAGTAGTGACTGACACCTGAGGCCCCTTGAACAGTAGGACCTGGTACCTAGCTGTTAGAACAAGGTCAGCATGGCTTTGAAGCCCCCAGAGGAATAAGAATCCATCTGCAGGGGAAACCAGAGATCTCTTTAGAGGCCATCACACCACTGTGATCATTCCAGAAAGATTAAATGATGTTCCCCCTTAATAGACCCATAAAATGGACCTAAGCTTATTTCATCATCACTACCAACATCATTACTTATGCCCAATGGCCCAAAACACTGCACTTTTAACTCATAAAACTTCAACAGAAAAGCAAACAAAAACACACATTAACACATTTTTTTAAAAACAAAAAGCAAAAAACGAAAAGCTTTTCTTCCTTCAAATGCTGATTGAGCAATGTTTTGACTGGCACTCATTGGACTAAAGTAAAATCAACCTACCTGCTTAACTGCCTCATAGTAAACACTTCCCTTTTCAATACAAGGGATGGAATTAATTGGGAGAGTATTCATTAAATGTGTTTTAATTGCCTAGTGTGCATAGGGGAACAGAAAGGGAATACTTTTTATGGATTTCCCATTTCTTCCACTGTCTGCCCTACTTTTCTTCAAACCTAAACTGCGAACATAGCTGAAGGTATTTTTGTCTTGCATAACTGCAAATGCCTGCATCTTTAATAGAGATCATTTATAAAGACATTTTGGAACATGCTGACTTCATAATGAAGAAGCCCTACTCCCAAAAGGGTCATTAACCCAGACATCCAGTGCCTGACCATTTGGAATTATACAAAACCATTCAATAAGCAATGCAAGGATTCTTATGCTTCCAGATAAGAGAAAGTATATAGAAATCTCTAGCAACACTCCAAACACTTTGAGATCAATGAAGAAATTGAAGCTCCAAAAAGGTAAAATGACTTTCCCATAGTAACAGAGCTTATCAAGTCTCTAAATACTCAACCTAGAAAGAGATCTCTAGATCTTTCTACAGATCACATCACCTCTAAAAATATAATATAAAATATATTTTTAGATAGATATGTTGATATTTTGTGTCATTCTTTTAAGATAATCCAATTAATTTAAAAGATAAAGATTATCTCATGTAAGATTGAAATATAAGTTGAGTAAAATCCAACATGTATATTTTTCATTTTTTAACACTGATCGACTCATTGTACTTGTCAGGTTACATTAGTTGGCGTGACAAGCTCCAAAATGCATAATGGTGAAAATATGATGGAAGTTTATATCTGAACTCTGATATAAATACTTTTGCCTAAAGAGATACTCATTATCTCTTTGGATAAATGACTAAAATGGAAAAAAGAGAAACTGCAATATCTAGTGCCATCAAGAAAGCCACATTTAAAAACTATTTTTCAGAAAAATTATCATGTATATGCTCTTTATTTGTAATCTGGGTACCTCTTGCTCCTAGGCAGCCTGGGAAAATGATGACTCCCCTCTCTGTCTTAGTACCCCTCCAAGAAACAGTGTCTTAAATTGGTTCAGACTGCTATAACAAATAATCAAGGTGACTTAAAACATTTATTTTTTTATGGTTCTGGAGACTCAGACCAGGGCACCTGCATGATTAAATTCTTGGTGAGGGCTCTTCCTGGTTATATCCTCACATTGCTTTTCCTTGGTACATAAGAAAAAGAGAAATATCTAGTGTCTCTCCTTTTTATTTTTATTTATTTATTTATTTTTTGAGACGGAGTTTCGCTCTTGTTACCCAGGCTGGAGTGCAATGGCGCGATCTCGGCTCACCTCAACCTCTGCCTCCTGGGTTCGGGCAATTCTTCTGCCTCAGACTCCTGAGTAGCTGGGATTACAGGCACGTGCCACCATGCCCAGCTAATTTTTTGTATTTTTAGTAGAGACGGGGTTTCACCATGTTGACCAGGATGGTCTCGATCTCTTGAACTCGTGATCCACCCGTCTCGGCCTCCCAAAGTGCTGGGATTACGGGCTTGAGCCACTGTGCCCGGCCTTGTCTCTTCTTTTTATAAGGCCGTTGATCCATCATCAGTGGTCCATTCTTATGATCTCACCTAGTCCTAATTACCTCTCAAAGACCCCACATCCAAATACCAGCACACTGGGGACTTCGGGTTTCAACATATACATTGTAGAGAGACACAAACATTCAGTCCATAGCAAACATCCACAGGAAAAATGTGAGAAAGATATGTAGATGTTCATAAACTTTCCAAAATACTTGCCAAAAAATGCGGACTCTAAAAAGAAATGACTGTATATTTTTAAAAGTTCCTATCCATTTTTATATATCACAGAATGCAAGGGATAATACTAAATGAGTGAAATTATGAAAAAGTAAACATAATTTTCTATTTAATTTTATCATTCAATTTGGTCTTGGCTTGGTGAATGAGGAAACTGGCAGTTACAAATTGTGTAATTCAACTTAATGAATATCAAACTGAAAATAAATGTCCCAAATGTGCATTTCTTTTTTCTGAGGAAAAAAATGACCACATTTCTTCCACTAATTTATTTCTAGTTTAACATAATTGTATATAGTAAAGCATATTCAATTTTCAAGATCATCTACAAATAAGTCCCTGGCTAAACAGCTGCATGTGATAAAAGACATTATTTAAACATTGTACAAATGTATACTTTATATAATTTGTATATATATATTAAGTAATACTCTCTATAAATAAAGTTTGGAAAATACCCCTCCTATAAAATAATTTAAAATACAAAATCCTCAATTCTCAATTGTTCATACACTGGTACCCTACAAATGGGCAGGAGCTTTTAAATAATCGATTTTAAAGTGCAATGATAATTTTTTTTCAGCAAAAATAGATTAGGCTGGATGAAAGCTATTCTGAATAAAGGTATGAAAGTGAAAGTGTACACACGTGTACATGAGAGGGAGAGAGAGGAGATTTGGGGGGAAGAGAGGGAGAGAAATTACAGAATGAGAGTTTGTATTAAAAATTTAATAATTTCATCTTTATGAAGAGGTTAACATGAAAAACAACCTATATGTAAAAAAAGAAAACAAAAACAACTTACAAACACAACAAAAGCTTAAAATTATATATGGTGAAAAGAAAGTATCCTGACTTTTTAATTAGTCTGTAAAAGTTGAGAGTTGAGAGTCAACCTCTAAAATCACAGTAGATTTTATTATCACCATTTAACCTTCAATACAAAGGGCTTTATAATCCCCAGAATAATTTCTGAAATCATTACAGTATTTTAATCTTAACCTCTTCTTTTTCTCCTAATAGTTTTTTATCTGTATTAGGAGCTGCTGGGGAGACTATCCTGTATTCCTTGCCACATGTTCTCACAATTGCTCCATTCAAATACTCCAAGATCTTCTGCAATGCCAGAGACTAGAGCAAAGTACAAGAAAAGAAAGGGCCCTGCAGTTGTAGGCACATTTTCTAGAAAATTACATGTGTTTCATCAACACTAATTATTTTTGCCTGTATTCCCTAAAAGCAGAGCTCCACAGGGGGAGTCTTATGCAGATGATTCACCAAGGGACACCCTCAAAAAAGGGGAAGAGATGGTCAGGATAGGGCAGAGGAGGGGCTGAGGAAGAATGTGGTCTCCACCAGAAGCAAGCGTTAGCCTCACCAAATGTCTGGAGCCTCTGGAGTATGAACTGCCCAACAGAATTGTTCTCACGTTGAGGAAACCTACCAGACAAGGCAGCTCTTGCTTCAGCCAAAGGAGATTCCTTGGAGAAGGGAGAACGGGGCAGCTGTGAGCCTTTAGCCGCCAACAGGACAGCAGCTGGGGAATGTGTGCATTGGGCCAGTAAAGGAGATCAGGACAGGCAAGCAACAGCATCCACCATGTGCCCATTCCTTAGAGATTTTCCATCACCTTTCTTTTGACGTAACTGATCATCTCTGCATGTAGCAGAAACCGGCACTAGGATAGATGAAAAGCTATGACTGTAGTTGGAATGAAATGTGGTTGGGCAACTGATTAGGGATATAGTTTGTGAAAGAATGCATGGCTGTGCTAGAGAGAGAAAATAATGAAAATATTAGAAATTAATTTTCAAAAAATTATTCTACTAGTTTCACCAAAGTGACAAGGATGCTGCTATACTGTTAATAGAAAGAACAAGATAATTAATAACAAAAGAATTTTTACAATTGCCATTAAAACCATGAACCACAAAAAAATCACATGTAAACATAGTCACTTAGTGTTCCCATTACCAAATGCATAATAAATCCAATTCAAACAATGTGACCTTTAGGAATAAATGTCAAAAGTATCAAGCCCCTAATACAAATTGTAAAAGCTTTAATCCCATCTCTATAAAAGGTTCACAAATAATCTGTTGATTTTGTTTTCTAGAAAAAAATAAGAAATAGATATCAACCCAAATAGAAGCCAATGAAATAAGCAGTTAGAAGTTCAATACACAATAGAAGTGATTTAAATTCTAGAAATTATCTTGGTCCTCTTCAGAGCCCATAGTTCTTTTTGCATAGTGATGATTCAATACATGTTTAAAAACATGTTGGAAAAGTTGAATTGAAATGGACTTTGAAAAACTCTATAGATATGTCAGTAGCTAGCTTTAATTCAACTAGCAATGCATGAAGCATCAGGAAGGCTAAGAGTGTTAGAATAAGACTGAAAACTGTGGGATCAGACAGGTCTAGGCTTCCAAGCTAACTCTGCATTTAACTAAGTTTGACTTTGGGACATTACTTCAAACTGGTATAGCTTCAGTCCCTCATCTTCAGTACTTCTCTGGTTTATTATGAGGATGAAAAGAAAGAATGCATAAATGATGCCTTGCATGCTTTATGCAACAGGGGCAATTATTATTCCTGCTGTTAGGGAGATGACAAACATGTACTTAAGTGGAGGCTGCAGTCTGTCAGGCAGCTGGCAAACGTCCACCTGCATGCCTGTTCTTTGGCCTGTCCTGCGTGAGAGATTTCAAATAAAAATTGAGATCTGGCTTTTCTTGGAAAACTGGAAGCTGCCACCATATTGGGCCCATATTCCTGCAGCAAGAACCTGGAGTCTTTTGTATTAGGACATGTGCACTCCAGTTCACCATAGTTCCCAGCAAAATCTGTTGTCCTACACTCAGCCCACTTACTCAAGTAACCTCGTTGGTTCCAGTAGGCACTGCAGCTTGTGATTGCCTGGTTTGCCAAGGGAGCCTAAGTCTCAGAGGCATGCAATATAAATCTGCATGGGGGCAGCCAAAGATGCAGTGCTGAGCAGTAGAAAACAACTGGAACCAGGAGCCAAGGGATGTGAATTGTAGCCCCATTTCTACATTAATACCTGTGTGAACTCTGGGCCCTATGCGGGTCTGTTTCCTCACCTGTAAAATTTATGTTCTGGGTAGGTCAAGTTTCTGAACACAAGGCAAGTTAGTTCCCCATCTGGGTTTCAGTTTCTCATTTGTTCTTTTTTAAAAATGATGCCAAATTAGTGGGTCACTGAAGCCTGGTTGAATTAGAGAACGCCCTCCCTCCAAATGCTCCTGTCAAAAAAAGAAACACTGCACACAGAGTTGACGGGATACATTTGGAAGCTCAAATGCCAAAAGGAAGTTTAACATACATAAGAGTAGCAATTTTGAGAAAGCACTTCCATGAGTTGCTGGCCTAATGCATTAGTTCTAACTGAGTAAATAGAACTAATTGTTTTCCCCAAGTTTATTCTTCTGCCTAAAATACCTAGCAATGCTCAAGTACTAAAGTAAATTATATCTGCTTTATAATTCTCTTTGAGAAAAATTCCAGCCATATACTCTTATGGCTTTGCAGAACTACGTTTTGAAACTCATGACTATGAGTACTTATTATTATTCATTCTTTCTAGTCAATCAAGATTTATTCTGGTGTTTTTCATTCTAGGAATTTTTAATCAAATAATTTTTATAAATCCCACAAGATAAAAATATGTGAAATACATTTAACTCAAAATGTGGTACTAAAATTATCACGTAAGATAGTACATTATAAAAAAATCCATATTCAATTTTCATAGCAGTGTGCTAAGCCTATTTCTTTCTTTCTTTTTTAAAGACATACATAGCTAATATATCTTGCTGAGGTCCAAGATGCTGATTTGGCAGTGTTATTTCTTTTCAGTCAAAACAGCCATTTTGACTTATTCAGCTGAATTTCAATATATACTGTAGTAGAAATCAACTAAGACAAGCAAATAAACTTTACAGTGAGTTACTGTCAAGGTTTTCTCTGTTTTGTGTTCTGTTGTTGTGTAGAGTAGCTACTCTACTCAAAGGTGACAGTCAATTAGTGACAATTCCCAGTGGTGGAATGACAGCTAACAAGAATGGGAGGTAAGGGGGCTATATCAACTCTGGCAAAATAGATTCTGGGTTTGTGTTGTTCCTGGTTTAACAAATCTTAATGTCTATGCTTTAAAAAAAAATCACCTGCCATAAGAAGCCAACTGTTTTACTTTTGAAATCACATTTAGTTTTAAAAATTCAAATTGGCTTAATGAAAAACTAAAGGTGCACAGGTAAAGCATACTCTTGTTTTTTGACATGGGCAAGAAGGTAGCTGTTCTGTCTAATCAATTATTTTCTTCATCTTCATGAAAGGGCAACAACTTTTCCAAGGCACAGAATATAGTACATTTAAATCGAAATCTGCTGTCAGCGTGATCTAACTTTTCCCCTAGTGATTAAGAAGATATTGCATGATCTCGCAGTGTCCTGGGAGGGTGACTATCCATCTTGTTTACCCAGGACAATCCCAGTTTATACTCATAAAGGAATAATTATTAATAGCTTTCCCTTTCCTGCACAAAAATGACCCAATTTAGGCAATAAATTATGTGGTCTCCCTACCTCTGGGTCACTTTAGTGCACCTAGTCTTTCAGGCAACACTGTAGATAGACAGACATGTAGGTTTAATAAGATTGAACCTGTTGAAGAAAATGCTCAAAAAGGAAGATTTACCATACAGAGTATAAATAAATATTCTTGTACACCGATTTTAGTCAAGCTATACTTTAAATTTAAGTCTACTAAGCAATAACAAAAAATGGTCAGAAATAAGTTAAAATTACCAAACTAGTAAGTAATACAAATGTCTTATTTCCATTAAGTTGTTAATTCGTGTCTTCAAAGACAAATTAAAACCCAGAGTATTTAAATAATCACCACAAAAGAACTGTATTCTAAACATTGTATAATGGATTAAAGTTTTTAAAAAAGTTGAATATGGAGCCTAAATGGTCCTCTCATTTTCCATATTTAAACTATGTTTCACAATGACAATTCTACTCTGTATTGCTATGAAACTACTCATGTGGATTGAAAAAAATGATTTTAACATGGTTATATTACCAACAGAACAAAGTAACAATAAAATCACAAAAGAATAATTATTTCTACTAAGACCTTAATAAACAAAATTAGCTGAAAGTTGAATTTTAACTTTGTTAAAAGAATATGTAGCACTGAAAAAAAAAACATGATACAAGGCAAAACATGGCTTTAATACAGCCACAGTATGATAGCTTTTTAGGATAAAATTCCAAGTTAAGTGACAACATTTTAAAAATAAAATGCAAAACTCTGTATTTAAATTATTTAATAATCACATGCATTTACCCTATTTACAAAATTCCTAAGAATAAAGATTCCCAAAGAAGTTACTTTTACAATCAAATAACAAAAATTAACTGAACTCAAGAAATGTTGCCAATTTCAATTCCAAATATATTAGTAACAACAAAAATGCATCAAATACATTAACAGTATTTTTCTAATTTTACTTCAGTTAGGATTTTAACCATTTTTTCCTGCCTTTGACATTGTTTTATACTTCATGCTTAATAAATTACATTTATTGGGAAATAATAAACTAACTCGCTTTAAATCATAAAGTTATACAACTGCAAATCAGGACTTCTGATGAGTGCGACCAAACTGATTTGATAAGTTATATACTCCTGCTACCTATTGGGTAAGCTGTGTAAACTTGAGGTTTTTTAAATATTGGAGTATTTCTCAGCCTCTATCTTTCTTCATGGATTTTATCTTGGTATCATATTGCTGTCAATTCAATATATATATATTTGTGTGTATATGTATTTAACATAGTAAAGATTTATAATTGCTTTTGTAATTACTATTTTTACATATTTTAAGAAAAATGAAGTTTATTTTTATGGCCATATAATTTCCATGCCAAATGAAAAGAATGGAATTTGATAAGAATTATGCAAATTTTATTTGAGAGAGTGTGGGGTGATTTTCTTATTGCTCTAAAATATGAAGTTTCTTTACATGTCTTTTTAATGCAATCAATGGAGGCATTTTTAATAAGAGGCTACCACAGGCATGAATCTGACACTATATTACAAAATCACTTTACACTATTCCCCTATATTCCTCCCATATTTTTCTTTTTAACATTTCTATTTCTTAAACTAGAAAAGTCCAGAGCTTTGGAGATATTCGTTGGCATACTATACACTGTTTACTCTAGCAATACTCTTAGTTTTTCCAGATGACAAAAGGAATAAGAAAAAGTTAAGAAAGCTTTTACTAGAGGGAAGATACAGAATAAGAAAATTCCAGTTCTAAAAATTATTGCATGATCAAATTTAAAATTAATATATACGTCCTAACTATTTGTTTATGTTTTGAAATTTATAGGTGAAAGCAGTTAGGCAAAAACATTTTTATATTTTGAATTTAAAAATCGAATTTTCAGAATCTTTCATACCAAGCCCTTTGGCTGCTTCAATTCAAACTTACCTGAAGAATTCTAGTTAATTATGGAAATTTCTACAACTCGCTTTGAAGTAGTTCTACAGGCTGCTTATGCTTAACTCTATCAATTTTCCCACCCATGGAGATTCATGCACGAGGTCTCCCACCCTTCATATAGCCTTCAAGGAAAAGGAGAAATATCTAACATTGCCACCATTTACCTTCAAGCACTGACATCATTTTGTAAATATCAGAGCACCAAGGAGACCATTACTCAAAATCCAAACAAGTTCTGAAAGACGTAAAGCTGTATTTTAAAGGAGACAACAGACCTGCACAACTTGACAAACTCAAACTCTGTTGCTGAGAGATGTGGTAATGTCTGTGGCTTAGCTACAGAGTATGTAATAAAACAGCTAATTTTGGATTGGAGACTCATTTTGCAGCGCAGAAATGTAGTATAACCCTGCGAGAGTCAAGCAGAGAGCAACTCAAGGAATTAGAGACCTGGACTTTGAGAACTCCTCACTTCAAGGTAAAGACAAGAGCTGTTAATAGGCGTGGCCCCAGGGAAGATTTGCTCTCAAGTTGAAAGGGGAAGAAAATGGAAAGAGGCGAAGAGAGGATATAACTGTGCATGGTTATAACAAAACAGTTCTCTCTGAGTTAAGTAAGAACGGGCCTTATTAAAGGCAATGAAAGTTGTTACTTGATTTTTTTGGGAAACATTAGGTAACAGTTGTTCACAGCAGAAAGTTACCAAACCACATTTATCTCTCCTTTAATCTCTTCCAAAATATTTCTATTCATTTTGTCATATCAGTTTACCGTCTCGTGATTTTTATTATCTTATCTGTAATATTTTATCTTCCAACAAGGTTTTAAGTTTCTTAAAGGTAGATACCACATGTTATGCTATTCTATCTCATTTATCTCTATGGGATATACTGATTAGTATTCCAGAATTAAATTCATCTCAGCTCTACTGATTTTTTCCTCCATTAAAAAAGTTAAACTGAATTGTGATTTGAGAGAATATACTACATTATATATATATATACACTAAGTTCCACATCTGTACTTCTAGTCACAATTATCCTCATAGAATTTAAAAATACTGGCACGGGGTGGTGGTTCACGCCTGTAATCCCAGCACTTTAGGAGGCAAAGGCAAATGGATCATGAGGTCAGGATTTCAAGACCAGCCTGGCCAACATGGTGAAAACTGTCTTTACTAAAAACAAAAAAATTAGCTGGGCGAGGTGGCACGTGCCTGTAATCCCAGCTGCTCAGGAGGTTGAGGCAGGAGAATTGCTTGAACCCAGAAGGCAGAGGTTGCAGTGAGCTGAGATGGCACCACTGCACTCCAGCCTAGGTGACAGAGCAAGACTCTGACTCAAAAACAAAGAAACAAATGAACAAACAAACCAAAAATCAAACAACAACCGACCAGGTGCAGTGGCTCACACCTATAATCTCAGCACTTTGGGAGGCCCAGGTGGGTACACTACTTGAGACAAGGAGTTCAAGACTAACCCGAGAAATGGCCCCATCTATACAAAACTACAAAAACCCCTATCTCTACAAAAAACTAAAAAATCAGCTGGGCAGGGTGGTGTATCCCTATTGGTCCCAGCTACTCAGGAGGCTCAGGAAGGAGGGTTGCTTGAGCCCAGGAGGTTAAAACTACGTGAGCTATAATCACACCACTGCATTTTGGCCTGAGTAATAGATGAGACCTTGTCTCAACAATAATGATAATAATTAATTAATTAATTCTCTAGCGAGAATTCAATTACTTTGATGCTTTGTTATAACTACATAAACTGTGGGACAAATGTCAGGCTTAGTTTAATTTACTTGACAATCTAGGAAAAAAGAATTCCAAATAAGTAAAGATTTGCAGACCAATTACAAATCAAAAAACTTTACTCTCCTTTTTTAATCCACCAAAGTTTAGGTAATTCTTGAATCTGTTTTCCGAATTTGGTGTCCACTTTGAACAACTGAAACCTTCAACTTGAATATATATTTTTAGATGGAGCTATCTTAAGTGTAATGCCTCAAATGTGATTTAAGTTTATTTTTATTTAGCTACAGAGATCGTTTCCTTTACATTTTTGAGGGTTGGTCTGTCCTGGTAGATTTCCAGAATAAATTGTATGTCTTGCTTTTAAGTGGGACAAAATTCTGACATATAACTGTTGTGGGAGCTAAAGGCATTTCTGGCAAGTGCAGTGAATGACTTTTCCACTTGTTTTCATAATGATAAATATATAGTTAGCGTTAAGCAGGAATACAAATATTTCCAAAAATATATGCTAAGCACATCTGGTAATGAATGGGGTCATACAGATAGATCACGACTCCCCTCTCCATTAGGAGGTATTCAGTTCCACGAAGTTCATTTACTCCCAGAACAGAAAAACAACCACAAAATTGTATTCTTACTGGGAAAAGAAAGAAAAAGAAAATTCCTCAATTAAAAATGGGAAACACTACCAAGGCAATTATGTTTTGTTAGTTTTCTTTTAGTCTGTTTATGCCCCACACAATCAAATTCTCCTGGAAGTTAATAAAAACCACAGTAGGGCATGACTCAGAGAAGTATTGAAATATATTGCACCATCAAAGTGCATTTCTGAAAGTGATACTGGCGTCATCAATTGACATTTAGAATTTCCTTTATAATATGATTACAAGTTTCTATCGAATATACAGCATCGGATCATATGGCTTATTATTCTCTGTTAGTTATAGAGAAGACACTATTTTATTTTTTTAGAAAAAAAGTAAAAACTTAAAAATTGCTGAAAGGTGCATTTTTGTGCAGCAATTGACAAGGAAATATGTCTGGTCATATATGAATATGAAATCAAGGTTTGGGGACCTTTGAAACCATCAAAATTAGTTTAAAAGAGAAAATGTGTCATTCATTCAATATATTCATGTGATTTGTACTAAAATTAAGACGAAAGCTTTGGTTTACATCATAAATAAACCTTTTAATAACCAAAAAGTCTAATGTTAAATCATCCCTTTTCTGAAAGTGGAATCCAACCTTGTTTTAGATTTCATAACTTAGTAGTATTTAGGTGTATGGAAGAAAAGACTAGGTTAATTTGCATCAATGGGATTCTTACACTTAACTTTTGTTTCCAGAGAAGGATTCTTTTCATATTGCTTTCGAGCCAGTTTTTCCTTAAATGCTTTTTGGTCTAAATTGACAGTCTTGAAGTCTTTCCTAAAGTAATGTTTAAACATCTCTCTGGCATTCCATTATGGGCACCTGCTGCTGATAATTACAGGTCTGTCTCCTAACCACTTCCTCTGCTTTATGTCAAAGCAAGATTCAGGCTGCTTGATTACAAACAACTACCAGTTAAAGACCAATGCACAACTCTCTGTGGTAATTATTCAGGGCAAGTTGGGTCTGTGTTTACTGAAGTCTTAGGAAACAAGAAGCAGTTACTTGTTACAATTTCCTCCTTGCTAGCAGTGTAGCATAATCCATAACATGTTCTGGTTACCTTAAAAATGCTTATGAGAATATTTTATTCAATAACACCTTATAATGATACATTTCACTATGCTATTTCCTTCTCAAAAAGTCAAAATATCCTGCCCAAAGATAATAGGCTGTGGTCCTACCAAAAGAATTTTCAGACAATAGTGAATTACAGGGAAACACTGGGTTTAATATGTTCTCCAAAACATATTTACTTTTCTTTATTTTACCATTCTACCCGTTCCTATAGCCACCCTTCCCCACCACTTCACATTCACACCACTGTGCCCTACACGAGACTTGTTGACTTTACAGTGGAGAGAAATGAAAAATACTCCACAGGGTGATTTTTGGCACAACAATAATCCCAATGTAGAACAAAAAGTTTCATCACCCAGCTTGAAAGTCAATGTATTTTGCCAACATTTCATGTGATAGAATTCTACAGTTGAATAACTGGCAAGATTCTCTGGCAGTGCTGCGGTGCTGTTTGACGTGCACACTTCTTTCATCCCCAAGTCTGTGTTTAGGTAAATTGACCAAACCAGTTAGAGTCCCACTGTGGTTTTAATGCTTACCCATCAGTTCTCTAGGGTTCATTTGCTCAACTACAACAGAATCCAAGCTCTTCGTTAGTTAATAGTTGCAAATTACAGGACAGAAAGTCTGAAGTTAGAGATGGATCTCCAAGGGTGAGGAGATTGGTCTTTTAGCTAGAATCTAAGAAATGGGAAACACTCACTCCTGAGATAGTCTTGATTTCTACCTACAAGTTCACATTCACCTGGCCCCATCCAGTAATCCTCAAAGTTGGTGATGAAAAAAACCTGGAAAGTTTCATTGACCTCTACCACCATGAGTCCTCACACAAAGTCCCTCCAAGATATGCTATTTATGCACGAACAAAACGTGCATTCATCCAAAATCATTCAAAAAAAAAAAAAATCCAGATTACAATCCAGCCATGTGCCAAAAGCTGTATCACGTGTTGGAGACACCAGAATCAACTCCTCAATTCCTGTACTCATCATGCTGGCCTACCAACTGGGAACACAGGGAAAAGAAGAGTGCTCTGGTGGGATGGGAAAGGTGCTGTAACAAGGGATAAATATCTAAACTAGGGAACCTGAGGAGTGAACATTTATTCGCAGCAAATGAAAGAGCTTAAGCGAAAGCGGGTAGTGAGTCAGCAAGCTGGCTTGTGAGAACACCCTGAAGGATGTCAACTACTGGGGCTGCACTGGAACAGCCTGTGCCAAATTTGGGAGGGTTCATGGTCCAGGAGATTGTAATGACAGGGAATACAGTCAGAGGGTTAGCACAAATACTCCTGTCAGTCATGGTAAGAAGTTCAGATCATATTCTGAAGGCAACTTTTTAGTAAAGCCAAAACAAAGGTTTTAAGAAAAAGAGCTCTACTGATGGTGTCTGTTAGAATTTTCCTGTCCTCATTGTGGTGGTTTGAGGAGAGTGAGGAAGGACAGGAAACAGGAAGAATCTTCTTCAGTGTACCAGTTGTGAGAAATTGACATATTTAAAAAATACTTACATAACATCATTTAATAAATAACAACTTTATTTTGAAAAACAATATATTATTTAACATTTATTTTAAATAATAAAATATTTTTTATCATTTAATGTGATATTAAATAACAACATCATTAAATATAACATCTTCAACTGTTTGAATATGCTTACATTTTTGTGAACTTGTAAATATGTGGGACTCCAGGAAATAATTTAATTCTTTATTTGTTTGAATAACTTGGATTTCCTAATTGCTCTTCTATACCCTTAATGAAATAATAGCAAGTAAATAATAAATTATGGAACAAAATAAATATTGTTTTTGTTAGTTTGAAAACAAACAAAAAAGGCAGTAATCATTCAAAAGAACTCCCTAAGACAGTTTACTATTCTGAAAATTAGTTTTTGAGAAGCTTGTTTTTATTTCAGAAAAACAACACAGGCATAGCCTGAAAGAAGGGATTCTGAATAGTCTCACATTTTTGTTGCTTTGTTTTTCCTCCCTAGAAATCTTCAAATAAAAATTCCTACAAAGTCAATGTTACATGTAGCATAAAACCCCAAATAAGCAGTTTAATAGATCGTTAAAAACATTCTAGGTTGCTTCTGTTGGATTCTTTAGAGGGAATAAGATCCAACAAAGATAAGACGTTTTTATAATTGTGTAGGGACTAAACTACACTGTTGATTGCAGAGTTTTAAACGTGGAATGTTCCCTACAGCACAGCACTTAAGGAAGCTGGGGAGGAGGGTCGGGCTAAAATAATAAGATTGTTAACCTGATTTTCGGACCAAGAAAATTACAAGTGAATCAGTGTTTTATAGACCTACTTAAAGTGTTTCCTGTGTGGGTATCATCCTGAAGTGGTGACTGAGTTGTCCTTGTTTATTTAGTTAATGCATCTATCATATTATGTTTGCTAAAGGTTCAACATTGCATTAATTTGGGTTACAATTATTTTGGGTTATGTTCTTCCTATCAAGTTGACTCATTCTGAAGACAGTAACTTTTTAAAATCTTTTGTCTTGTTTTAATTTTACAAAAACACATTTTAAAGAATATAAAAGAATGTCACAGTGAACCAAAACAAATAATGAGTACTCTTTGTAACTGAAAGGTTTTTTTCTTTATTCATATTATTTTTCAAAATAAAGTTTTTTAAGCAACTGTACACTTTCATTTTACAAATACACAGTGGAAAACATTTTCAAGTAGAACTATGATCATCGAATATTTTTTTCCATTCCCTCTCCTTAAGTATATCATAATTAACACACACATATGCCTGTTAGAAACTATAGAGTTTAGCTAGAGTCTGTTCATGAGTCCATTTTAGAAATATTTTATTAAATGTAGTATGTGCCAGTCACAACACATATATTTAACAGTACGGTACCTAATTAATTTCTTTTTCGCTTATACTGTAATGTGTGCTCTTGCACATGTAGAACTTTGACCTTGCTTGGAAATTTCAGAATTTTCGCTTTTATACTAGTATCAGTAAAGACTCTGTTGTGTCAAAATTTCTGATATAGTGAGGAAGGTTAATTGTTTCTGTTCCTCTGTAAAGAGTTTAAATGTTAGCAAAGGGTAAAAAGTTAGCTAACTGTTCTTCCTGCTTTCTAACTATATTTGTTTTTTACAAATACAGCAAATGTATAGTGGAGCAAAGCACAAACTTATTTTTTTCATTGAAATGTATCAAGTACCAGTTTTATTGAAATATATTCTAGATTCAGAACCTGGCACAGAAAAACAGAAATCACCTAAACTTGCTCATTCGTAAAACTGAGACAAATGTGTGCTGACTTTCCAAAAAGTTTGAATGTAAAATTAGAATTTCATAACCTAACTGGGTACAAAAAATGTGACTTTTAGAACATACCAATTTAAGAATTTTACCTTTTACAACATGCTTTTATTGGTCCATATGACATTCTTTTACCTGATGATACCATCAATGGAATGCAATTTTGCCATTCTTATATCTAATTATTTTTATAGTAATACCAAGTGAAAATCATGGTATAACACACACTTATATGATGATACTAAAATGGCACAGCAACAATTGCTAATGTGCATTAAGTGTTATTTGGTGCCAGGAGCTATTTTTAGTTCTTTGCTTTCAATTACCCTGTTAATTACCACAATTCTATGATATAAATACTATTATTATAATCTTCTTCTTGCAAATATGGAGTGAAACTAAGCGATTTTATTTTGTATGCAATTTGCAAAGCATATATTTTAGCACAATTTATTCACCTTTACCAAGAGACTTATATAAAGGTTGCAATTAGCATTTGGCCAGCCCAGGTGTCAGAGGAATACATTTGGTTGTACATCTTAATTTTTTGTCAAAGTAATTTGATTCATTTCTTATACCAGAAAATTATCAGATCCAAACATGCAACATAGGCGCATACACACATACAAATATATGCACACAACCAATGCATTTTAATTCTCTTATCAGTTAAAGAAAGGAAAGATTAAATTGGATAAAAGAGATTTAAAGCATTCACTCTAGTAAACACAGCCATGATACACTTGTAAAAATGAAAATTATTAAAGACTATTTTAAGAAAAGTTTTCTAAGCACAAATAATAAATAATCAAGTGAGGATCAATCCATACTCTATAATGTGTTCAGTCTATGTGTTCATCACACGTATATATATATATATTTTTTTTTTTTTTGAGATGGAATTTTGGTCTTGTTACTCAGGCTGGAGGGCAGTAGCACAATCTCAGCTGACTGCAACCTCTGCCCCCAGGTTCAAGTGATTCTCCTGCCTCAGCCTCCCGAGTGGCTGGGATTACAGGTTGCCATCACCACATCCACCTAAATTTGTATTTTTAGTACAGACAGGATTTCATCATGTTGGCCAGGCTGGTCTTGAACACCTCAGTTGATCCACCGGACTTGGCCCCTGAAAGTGCTTGGATTGCAGGCATGAGCCACCGCATCCAGCCACTCAATATTTTTTTAAAATGTCATTCATAAAGAAAAAAACCCCACACACTTTTAAAGTTATCCATGAAAGTGACAGTATATTAATATCGCAGGGTAATTTTTTCCAAAAACGATTCCAAAGTCTAATGTAAAAACTGTCCTATTTCTATGAGTCTGGCATCATCTTGTTATTTTCAACATAATTCAGTTTCATAATTCTAGCTCATAGATGTGTGTAAATTTATTGTGTGACCAAATACAATGACATTCTTTATTCATCTTGCAATAGAATTAAGTTTTATGCAATATGAAAGGAAAAACATATGGAAAATAGTCCCTTTTAATAGATATTTTAGTCTGAAAAAAAATAAAATGGATTCAGAATTAAAAATCAAGGCCCATGGCTTGAACTAGGGCATATTTCCATCTGTTATTAATGTTTGAGTTATATACTGAAGATGAGAGTATTCATCAAGTCCCTCATGCAATATGTTAGTAAATGGGATTTTGGTTAGTAATTTAATTGCTTAAACCCTGACCATGTAAGTTCCCAATTCACTCAAAATGAGCTTTTACACTGGCCTGAACTGAATTAAAACAGTTAACAACACCAAAGAGTACCTCTTGATTTTATTAAGAAATGTATATATGAAATTCTATTAACATAAAAGGAGATCTCTGCCACCCCACTATGGTTAAGAGTAAGCTTTTCCTTTTCCTTTCTTTGCTTTCTCTTTTTCCAAGAAATGATGGGTTATGTGAGAGTTAAAAAAAAAAAAAAAAGAAATATGGACTTAATTTTAAAATATAAATAAATAAAAGATGTGATGCCTCTGGTTAGAATAGTGAATAAATAATTCTGACTACTAGAAGTATAATGAGAATTCAAGTGACCATTGTGAAAATGCTCACAAACTTATGCACAAGCTATTGGGGTCATATGCTTAAGCAGGGCTCCACCATTGTTACTTGTACAGGGTTTCACTAATGGTCTGATAATAGGGGAGGGGAAGGTCGGCATGGAGGTTCTGGTAATACTTTATAGTGGTGTAAGCACAACAGCCAGTGATTAATTACTGGCCTGTTCTCAACACACATTAGATTACTGAGCAATCCTGTTTGTTTCCACAATGGCTTCATAGCTAAGATGACTTACTAAAGATCTTTGGATACTAGTCTAAATCTGCGGTAAAACTTCTTGTCTTTCAGATGATTAAAATGGAGATTGAAAAATATTCAAAAGATGGAAAAATGTATATATAAGAAACTCTTTTGGGGAAAATATGGACATTTCAACCTTCAATTTCATTTCAGACAGCAATAGTGTATCATACTGCTTTCAAAAGGATTATCATAGTAATCACCTTAAAAATATTAGGACACATTCCTGTGTTTCTACTTGTTCTCTTTTCTAATTCCCTTACCCTCTCTCCCATTTACACACATAATAGTGTCTGGGGTTGGGAGAGTGTCCTGCAGTTTCAAAATACACTGGAAAACTAGACACTCAGCTAGGAGTAAAAAAAAAAATCACTTCGCTTTAAATGAATTTCTGAAAGTAGCTCATGTTAATGTGTGCTTCTATGGAAACAACTCTTTCTGAATGTCAGCTTAAGCTTCTCCATATGATTTTTCTCAAAGGCTCCCTTTAAAAACCATCACTACTATTTATTATCTTCTTGTTACATAGACTGTTACTTTTGTTTCATCACAAGTCTCTGCTTGTTTATTAGCAGCCCTGCCACTACTATCAGATGACATTTGTTTTACTTAATGTACATAGTTTTAGGGAAAAAATATAGAACTGCTATTACTGCAGTATATGAAAAAATTCCAATGTACATTTAGCTGACACTGCATCAGCTGCTATTTAAACTGGGCTTAGCTAATGGACTTTTAATGTCAGCGGGGTTATGTGCAGTTACTGGCTATTAGCAGAAATGGCTCCTTTCTATAAAAATCACTTTTCCTCAAGTGTGTTGTTTGAACATTCCTTTCCCTAATTTAGTGACTGTCACTGAATGCAAAACAAACTCAAGGACTCTGGAGTCTGCTGTTATCTTTAAGACCCTCTTTTTAACCTTGCATTCAGCATTAAACAGGCAACCTCTCTCATTAGCATTCAGACTTGTAATCCAAAAACTTTGTGATGTATTATTATTTATTTTGCTATTCTTAGCAATATACTACATATTTAACTATGAAAGCCCCATGTCATCAATGAATGGTATATGTATGAAAGAAAACATTCAAAACACTTTTCTTAATCCTATAATTTATTTACACACTTTAAAAATTCTAGTTCAAAAGTGCCAACAATATGGGACTGTATAACGATAATAAACATATGTTTATATGTTGATGTATTATGTATATATTTATATATTAAGCTGCATTTAATACAGTAGCAAATATAACTAAGAAAGCATCACTACATCACTAATAAAATTCTGTTTATTCTTTCTAATAACCTTTCCCTCCTCCCAGCTAACTTTATCTTCGTCCATTTAGAGAATGCTTTAAATAGGTGTGTATAAACCTGGAAATAAAGCCACCAACACAGCAGCTGAGAGTGTCCAGGAAAATCAAACATAACTCCATTTGATTAAGAGATTGAAACAAACCATCACTGAATTCTGGTCAGAGAAGAACAACACAACTGACCTCTCTTCAATCAGCCCACATGAGAGGTCACCTCACGTAGGGTGCTTATCAGGGACATGCTGTCTTTTCCAGAGAGCACCCAGAGAGGGATTCAGAATTGTAAAGAAAGGATTTTACCCCTGCGTGCATTGCGTGCGTAAAAGTCAACAGTCTCCTTTGGTCAACAAATTATAGTCCACCGTGTAGGAAAGCAATAGCAGTTCTCCTCCACGGCTTTGAAACAAGTCAGTGAAAGTAGAGATCCCCCAGTCCCTGTCACTTGGATAACAGGACAGAACTTGTTTCCATCAGATAAGGCACTGAGCTAATGAAGCAGAGATACCTCTCCTGTTTACTGGGGAAGTGACTTTGCAGTTTGTCAAGAGCAAGGCAACTTTTCCCAGAAAAGTAAGATATAATTATTCATTCAGAAATCAGTGATTAAATCCGAGTTCCTAGTCCATGACTACCTTTATAAATTTGCTTTAAAATTTAAAAAGTTTTTTTTTCATTTGTCTGATAGGCTCTGGTTTTTTTTAATATTGCCAAATCTGTTTGAAAATGAACTCTTGCTCCTAAAACATAAAGAACTACAAACAGACACACACACACTCACATACAATTTGTATAAGCACATATACGCTCACAGGGAATTAGCGAACTATATTTGTCTTCTCCTTGTCATTCTTCATTTCATTAAGAGTCTGCCTGGAAACACCCTCCTAGAAAATACTTCCATAGTTATTTAATTCAATGAAAAATGACATGTGTATCTTTCATGTGATCATCATTTCTAATAAATCCAATAAAATGATCTCTTCTCCCTTGCTACTGGGAAAACACACTGCTAAAACTTTTCCCAGCCATACTTCTACTTTTTTCACCATGTTATAGTAAATATGACATTTTTTCACTGTGGTCATTTTAATTCTATGCAGATTTATATATGAGTGTGTAAATACAAACAAAAATAAAAATGACAACAATACTTAGTAGCTTAGGAGGTAGCTTTTTATAAAACCCCTGGAGGATACTGGTATACCACTGATTTAAGTCTAAATTTCTCAAACAAGCACATCCTGCCCAGATAGTTCCAATAAAATTCAAACTTCTTACAAGTTTAAACCTTTTAAATACTTTCCAAATTCTTTTGCTATATTAGTTGAAATAAGTACAAATCAAGACTCTATTTAGATAAAAGTTTCAAGTCAGAGGGCCTGTTGAATAATATTATGATGAAATACTGATCTTGGGTCTCTATTCCGGATAGCACAAATAAATCATTTGAACATGTCTGTTTTTTCTCAGCTTCTGAGAGCAGTTACTGAAATGGGCTTCTGTTTCCCACCACCCTGCATGCTCTGTGGGGATGGCTGTGGGAGGCAGGGCGGGAAACGTCTGAGCCTCCTTCAATTCTTGAATTTGATCCCTAACACATTTTTAAGTTTATATTCTTTCATCCTCTTACAGAGGAGATCCAGAAGGAAAAAGGAAAGTTTCTAAATAAAATGACAGGCACCATAATCAATGTTTCACTTAGAATGACTTCAAGGTTGCTGCTTGCTAAACTTGAGCACTTCCACTGGGTGGCTACAATGTGTATACTTGGTAAACACTTTATTCAATGAGATAAACATGTATCATTTTCTCTTAATCAAAAGCGAAATTCTAATGTCAATGTATTTCACACAGACATACAGCTCAAAGTGAAACCACCATTATTTATCTTTCCAATCATAAATTTTTTTTGTGTGGTAATAATTTGGTTACTTGTTTGATTTTGATTAGCAATAACATGGATCTCCAAAAATCGTGTATAATAAAATAGTGCTCTTGTCACTACCATCTTTAGTTTCTATAAAATTTAGGGAATACCATTTGCTAAACATAATCATTGATCTAGTTCTTGAAAGCGGTTTTAAAGCCCTTTGAAATTCCAAAAAGATATTAGAATTAAAACATTGAATTTGAATATAAGTAACAGATGTGGAAATTAATAGAGAATAGAAGAGTCCCAAATTGCTCCTTTTACCTTTAGTTCTATACAGTAGTCCCCCCATTTCCCTGCGGTTCACTTACTGTAGTTTCAATTACCTGAGGTCAACTGTGGTCCAAAAATACTAAACGGAAAATTTCAGAAATAAACAATTCATAAGTTTTAAACTACATGAAGCTCTGAGTAGCCCGACAAAAATCTCTCAGACATGAATCACTCCTTTATCCAATGTACTCACACTGTATAGGCTCCCCACCTGGTAGTCACTTAGTAATTATGGCGGTTATCAGATGAAAAAGCAGTGTAGATGGGGGTTCCATACTATCTACAGTTCCAGGCATCCATTTCCAAGGGGTCTTGGAAAATATTTCCTGCATTTAAGGGAGGACTACTCTACATGAATTTCTTTTGCTTGTAATTGTAAGTGTATTATATCACATATGCTATTAGATTGCACTAAACCTCTATTATCTAAGAGAATGCATATTATGAATTAATTTTAAATGATCACTTTTATCAACAAATGCTGTGCTTTACTTCTTTACTAGATTTTAATATTTTGTATTATTGTATACTCTAAGTTTTTTGAATTTTGAGAAAACCTGCATTTCCATTTATGGATATATTTGCCCTTACAACTGGACTGTAGATGCATTTTAATAAACAAGCCCTAATCTGTTTTTATGGGAAGAAAAATTCACATATAAGGTAGTTCTTTTGAACAGAAAAAGAAAGAGAAAATAATAAGAGTAGAGTCCAGGCAGTCCATGATTAAATAATCAATTAGAGATTGACTAAAACTGAGAAATGTTAGCACGCATCAATGAACACGTTAAGTGTGCTGACAGAGTTTCTGTCGTTTAACATCCTCAGAAGAGGATATAATCCATGGTCATCTACATAAGGCATTTTTATAGCTCTCATAATTGCTGAGAAATGAAACTAGCCACAGGATCCACACATGACAACATGATCAATGAAGGTAAAACCCCTTATCCTTACAACATTTTAAAATAAGTAAGTTTGGTAACTCTGGTGTTAAATTTGATTAATCAATATCATTTGTCAATATGATTATTGTGAGCCGTAATATTTACAATAAAATCTCTAACAGGCATATCTATATAATGAAGTGTCACCTGGTTCCCTTCATTCTCACATTCCACTGCCATATTGGCAACGAGACAGTGTTCAGTTATTTAACTAAAAGAGGGTATTCCCCAAACATGGGGGTTTTCAGATGTTATACTTCACTTTTGCCACACAAAGCACTTTTGAATTACTGCTCATTGCTAATAAAGGTATACCAACATAAGGACAAATATCTGCATATTTGGCACTTTCAAAGCTATAGCTCAGGTTCTAAATTATAACTTCAACTTAATTAATGTCCCAGCAACTTTAACACTATAAATTCCAGGTAGAAGGCGAGGTATGTTTTAAGTACTTATAAAATCTGGAAACATTCTTCTGTGTAGCGTATTTCAAAACCTCATTATATATTCCTAAGTGAGCAACTATTTTTGGGAGCAGCAGTACTCAAAATGAAAAACCACAGTACAATTTCAACATGAAACTTTTTAAAAAATTCTTAAATTTCAGCCCATTATCTTCAGACATATTGATCATAAAGAGAACCAAATATCTGCAATATGATATATGCTTTGGGTTTTCATGAAAAGGCAGAGATTCTTCTGGTGGCTCCATACAGGTAGACAGGATAAAAAAGGTTTTCTATTTCTGATCTTGTTAGCTCATAAATGTATTACTACAAAAGTAAAAATAACAAACATTTAAAATAAGAAAAACTATAAATTATCCCGTTACTGAATTTCTTTTTTAAAAACGAGGAAAAAAGGAAAACTAATGTTTGAATACTGCTCAAGGCAAACCTTCTCTACTTGAAAGAAGCAGCATAAAAAACAGCACTGAGTTTCTGTGAGTAAAACATCCATGAGTTAAGTAATACTGAAATAATACCAAAGGTCTCATATTCATGTAGCCCTCCTCCACAAATACATAAGCAATAACAAATCCAAGAAATGAAACCAAAGAAGCATCTATACATAGGTTTAATAAGTCAGATTAAAAAAGAAAGAATGCAGAACCAGAACCAATAATAGAAGGAGAATGACAGTTTTGTAGGAGAAAAATCTAAAAAATTAAGTAATACAAAATGGCCTACAAATCTCTTATTTTATCTAAAATGTTTGACAGAAAATATTTGCCCCAAACATGCAAAGAAATAGAATTAAATGCAAAAATTTCACCAAAATGTATGTCATCCAGACTATCTATGATGTTTTAAATTAGGATAACAAAACTTTCTAGTGAAAATATGGTTTAAAGAAAAAAAAAAGAAAATATACTTTGAATAAGTGAAAATTCTGGTGAATTTGATCTGCCTTCATGTTGACCTACATTAACGTTTATTTTAACACAAAACCAATTATGCTCTTGAGTTTTCTTTTAAAGAAAAACTGTCCACATTCACATAAAGGTTTGATTTTCCCCAAACCCTTATCAGAAACCCTGTGGTGTACCTTTTTTTTCTGTAATAGTGTTCATAGATTTATGAAAAGTTATCTTTCAGTATTACTTGAGAAAATACAAAGCCAAGGACAAGCTTCTTACAAGGACTTAACTGGCAATGACTTAATATGGCATTTTTAGAACTAATTTTAGGTTAATTTTCCCAGAGAGAACAGAAAGAAAGAAAAGAGGCTGTGGAAAGGAATGAGATTACCACAGCCTGTTCAGAAAACTGTGCTCTGTCCAGGAGGTTACAGTGATCTATCTACTTTGGAGCATCTCTTCAGACAGCTCCATTTCTTGCTTTTGGGGAAGGAGTGTCAACAGCTATCATCACTCTGAGTTCAAATTTATTGACCTTTTGTTTCTTTTACATCTAGGTTATTTTTTTTTTTTTTTGGCCAATGGTTTGTAGAATTGAAAGTCAAGGAATAATACTTATTTTCTAGGAGCTAAACACTGCTCTAATTGTAACCTGTAGTATATATATCCTCATTTTTACACGTGAGGAAACTAAGGCATGGAGGTATTAACTACCTTGCTCTTAGTCACACAACTGGAGGTGCTGGAAGCAGTATTATGAAGCATTGGTAATCACTATGTTAACTGACAAAATGGGCATATATTACTAACAGCTCTTAGCTTGTGTCTCCCCAACACCAGATGAAATTTGCATATTAAGTCTAAGTCAAATGCCTTTGCAATGCAAACTCAGCTTCAAAAACATACAACTTCTAGGCAAATCACTGCTCTAAAGCTCTTCTGTGTAGAAATATTAGAACCTACCCCCACCACTCACATTAGCATCCTAGCCTGACCTATGTTTACTATCTTTGGATGTCTGAATCCAGAAAGTATTGTACTTGTGTCTGCTTTTACATTTAAGAAAGTGAATTATAATTTCATGCTTTTATATCTGTCTTCCTGTAGAGTTGAAACTACCATGTTACACTCTAACAAAACAGCACTCAGTCTGGTTTGCAATATGAGTGCACAATAATTGTTTAAGAACTTTTCTTCTATTCTAATAGCAAAATAATGCCTATTCTATGTTTTATCTTAAATATCTGTTGTTTACTTGATTATCTCTGAAGAGATATACTCTAACCAAATAAGCCATTGTTTCTAATCTGTGAGGAAATGTGAACAGGTTTGTTTTTAACTGCCACAAATACAAAAGCCAAACTAAAAAAATATGCAGGCTAAAACTGCAAGGCAATAGCACTAGCTCAACCTTGGCCCCCCACAATTTTTCCCTTTATCTTCCTGAAGTGGTTGCAGCCTGTAATTTTAATGTTTCTTCTGAGAGTGACTCCCTCTGCTGCTCCTGCAAAGCCATGACCCAAATCAGAAAAGTGCTAAATGCAGTTAAGGCCTAATAGAGCACCCTTGCTGTTTGTACTAATTGGAGAACCTAGCATACATTAGAGAACAGTTACGTTAAATCTCAATAATAATTCTAAATGAGCTACCAGGGTTTACTTAGTAGAACTCATGCCTTGTTTGTGCCCTTGGGGGGTTGCTTAAAATAGATCAGGAAGAATTCTGATGAGGATAACCAACTCCCAAACTACAATAGGAGGCCTTCAAGGACCCTGTTTTATTTAACTCTTTACCCTCAGTATCCAAAACACAGCAGTCCAGGGAGTCAATAAACCTGTTATAATCTAATGAGTCCTCATTCTTTTCAAGTGCTTGAAAAGTTTATTCTTAGAAGCTTTTAAGTATTCTCTAAGCTAGAATATGCAAAACCATTTTTCTAAACAGAAGTAAACTAGCCTACTTTTCCTTATTGCATATTCCCAATGTGAATTCATAAATTTTCTGATCCTCATACAATGAAAAATATATGATAGAATTTAATGAAGTTTAGTTGCCTTCAATGTTGATGGTCTATTTTTAGCACATCAATATGCAAACATGCATGAAAGTAATTTTTACTCTTTTGTAAGAAGATATTAAAAAAAACAACACTATGAATTAAGATAATAGAGAATTATTCCAATCTGATTAGAGACTTCAGTAATATTTTGTACTGAGTTTGGTGGTGTTAACACTCGTAACACTAGTTGGTGCTAGATAAGCAGCATATCAATGCTATGTAGCCCAGATAAAATGCATTTATAAACCAGGAGAGTCCTAATTCAGAAGCACATTGAAAACACACACACACACACACACACACACACACACACACACTGCCTTTTACTAGTAAAATCTTTGATTGTTGGAAGTCAGAAACACTGCAAATTCCCTGGAGCTAGGAGTTCCCAGCAATCCTGAATGAAACAATTAGGGCATGGCCAGAAAGGAGAAAGTTGTTGCCTAAAGCCTAGAGAATTTCCCAAGGACCTATTTAAAATAACTGCTGTCTAAACCACAGTTACAAAACTCAGTACACTCACCAATAATGCCTATTCTATGTTTTATCTTAAGTATCTGTTGTTTCCTTGATTATCTCTAAAGATACACACATACTTCTTATTCTGAAGTACTTCAGCAACAGAATAAAAACCTCATCCACATTGTAAAGTGCTTAACTTTCCCATGTTAATTGCACATGGACTTTTCATGCGTAAGAAATAGCTCATTTCCATCTTTAAGTCGTCACCACAAGGAAATCATACCTTGAGGTTATGGGCTAGTGTCCTAGTCCAAGGAAAAGAGAAAGAAGAAAATTAAGAAGGATAAGGAAGTCTGACCAACAGACCATTTATAAAATGTGTGATTCTGTGAGGAAAGTGTTAATAGTGGCTCAAGATAAACAGGCTGGGGTAATGTACTGCAGTGATGATGATAGTAGCCGATAGTGGAGTTTGGTGCTTTATCCTTCCTTTGATACCTAACAGACAACACAGAAAGAGCTGGTATGCCTGGAACATGGAGGGTAACAAAGATAAAAGTGGTAGAATAGTGCATTTTACAGACCATAAAATTCAAACAAAAAATTTACTAATCAAGAACTGAAGGGACTAAATAAACGAAATGGGCAAGAACTGCACTGAAATGCACACACCCAACATAGTACATTTTCTTTTTCCACTTAAGATTAGAATCAGTCTTCAACTTGCCTACTCTATAAAAAGTACAAGAGAAAGACAGTCTATCCTAAGGATCTTTTCCTTTTAATCTCTTCTCCCTTCTTCTTTCAATATTAATCCATTTACAATCTCCTGTTTGATTATCTTTATTGATCCTTTTTCTACCCAGTCTTTTAAATGTGGTTATTGTAAGCTCTCAGCAGGAATCCTATCTCCGTTTGGTATCATTGGGGACTTTAACTTGTCCTTTTCCCAAAAAGTTCTCTCACCGTGTCCCGTCCCCCTCTCCCACCACCCACCCCCACGGTGCAGTCCTTTGTGTGCCCAGTAACAGCAGGCAAATTCCACAGGGAGTCACGCAGTCGATTCCACGACTATTCATCAGGTTGTTCACTTAAGCTTCCAAACAAACCCCTCTAAGCATCCTTGGCTAGCGTCCTGAGAAATTCTTATCAATTTTAGGAGATCTACAAGTTATCATTCTCGGTGGCGATTCCTTTTTAAATGGACAGACAGATGAAATCTGGAGGTGTGCATAAGAAAACCAGAGCAGAACCTTGGGGATGGGAGGCATCTGGCGAGAAGGGAAGGAAGGATTTATGAGCATGGCCACTTAGCAGGGCAGCAGGAAAATTTACTTCCGAAGAAGCTGTCTCTAATTCACAATGCCTTGCTAATCACTTACCTCCCCACCTAGACCACAATCGCCTATGCTAGGCGCTCCCCTTCACTTCCAACACCCTCATCCCCAGCGCCTGTCTAAGATTCGAGGGAATGCTGTCCAGAAACCCTGAACATCACCTGGGGAGTTGGAGCTACCGCAGAGCCTCCCATTACTCTCCAAATTTGGAAGAAAGAGTAACGGAGACTGGGGAGAGAATCCCTGAATTGCCTCGGAAAGCTTCATAAGCTTCCTAAAGCTTCTCCTCTTCCAGGAAAAGCTGAGCTGCCTCGCCTGAGTCAGCTATCACCACTGAGCTGGGTGAAGAGACCCAGGTAGGAGCTGGGCTTGGCCAGAAGTTTTGGGGCCCAGGTGACCCGAGACAGACCCGGGAGGGGGCAGCCTTGGTTCTTTCTTCTCCGCTCGGTTCCAGTCAGCTTCTTGGGCTTGGAAGGCTGGGAGCTGCTGCTACTACTTCAAACTAGGGGGACAACAAGGGAGCCAGGAGATTAGCTCCGGAGCCTCTCCTCCTTCTTTACCCATCGCCAACTCCCGGCCACACTCTTCCCATCCCGGCTTCGCCCAAGGCCCCGGTCACTTACGTTAAAGCTCACAGGCGTTAAATTAAAACATCAGAGTTATAAACTAGTCTGTTAAGCTGGGGAGTTTCGGATTTGGCTTCAACAACCAGCTGGGTCCCCCAGAGCTCTGGGATTTTCTTTTCTACGTCCCCTGGTGGGAGGCAGACATGAAGGGGGGTATGTATGAGTGCAGAGGCATGCACACCCCGGGCCTGCCTCCGGCCGGGTACGCAGATTCTGGTGGGCTGTGTATTATCTACAGCCCCTCAAGCAGAAGGCGAGGGGAACAGGCGCTTTAGAGTCCTTGGCAGTAATGGTCACATTTCCTTACAGAGAGCCCTTCCGGGTCTGGTGTGCACAGAGACTCAGCGAAGATCCTGCAACCCCAACCGTGGCACCTCGCACTTCATGCGCTTCGGGGTGCACTGTGGCATGTCACACAGCGACCCGCACTGAGAGTCTCTCCAAACCTGTGTGTACAATATGCAACAACGTGCGCGTGCGGAGCTGAAAGGGCACAAGACACCCCAGCTCCCAAATGTATGGAGACGGATCAGACGCGTGTACACACCCCGTTAGTCCCTGATCCATCCGTGCCCATCTCGGAAGATAGATTAAACATAAATGATAATAATAATAGCTTCTTGACTAGTTGGGAAAGTGGAATTTAGGGTGGTTTCCAGTTGAGAGCAATGAGGCAAATTGAGGAAGTCAGGAGAATTGGGGAGGAGGAGAGGAATGAGGGAAGGAAGAAGCGAAGGGAGGTGGCCGCGGAGCCTGGCAGACCCCCTTACCTTGGGCGGCGGAGCCAGTGCCACTGGCGCTGAGCAGGGCCAGGGCAGGTAGCACGAGCATTTGTAGCACGTATCCCAGTCCCAGTCCGCAGCGGGCCGCTGTCGCCCGCAGACCTTTCCTCATCGTAGATAGAGGTGTGCCGGGGGAGGGGGGGAACAGAGAGACGCGCAAACAGCGGAAAGCCCCACTGGGCAGCAGCTGAATCCGTGCACCGAGAAGCAGTCCGAAGAAATAACGACAACCAAGCGCCACACTCCACTTTCTCCAAGGGCAGGGGCCAAAGGGGGAGGAGAGGAGACGCCGAGGAGGAGTTTGAAGGTCCCTCTTCCCCAATGCCTTCTAACTGACGTCTCCCGAGAGCGACTTCTCTGCCCCCACTTGGGAAGTCCAGGGAGGCGCTAGGCGGCCACCTCCGCTGCTCCCCCCAGCAGTAGGAGCAGCCGCAGCTCCGCCGCGCTCCGAGTCTGAACTGCTCTCCGGGTCTCCTCGCCTGTGAGGAACACACACAGGCACTGGGGGTGGGGGTGGGGGTTGAAGCGGGGGTGGGGGGGAGTGGGAGGAGGAGGGAACGGAGGGAGAAAGCTTGTGCACCGCCTGGCGCTCTGGTCTCCAGTCTCAGTGTTCTCACGCCGGCAGAGAGATGCCCGGGCTGTCGCTGCTGGATGGCCAAGGAGGGTCACACCATAGAGTAGGGCTCACGGGTACGCAAAGGAGCTCGCCAAGGAGGCGTAGAGCGCGCAGCCTAACTCCGCTGGGGAGTAACCGGCTGTGGAGCACGCCCGCCTGCCTTATGTAAGCAAGGATTGGAGGGAGATCAGCGCCCAGGGCGGAAGGCGGAGACCGGCTGTGGGTTTGCCCGCTGAAGTCCAGGCGAGAGAGACCAGGGAAAGAAGCGGCGGCAGAGTGGCAGCGCGCCTGCCTCCCGCGGCGCGCCAGACCAGGACGCTGGGAGTGCACAACGCGCGCCTCGGGCCAGTTGGCTGTGTCCAGTGGAGCTCAGCCTGTCGCCTGCCACCTTCCTCACCGTGCCGGCAAAGCCTGAGCCGGATTCCCTCGGACTGGACTCGCTCTACTTTGCGGTTGATGAAGCCGGGTGCGGGCTCGAACTGAAGTCTTGCTTGGTTGCGGAAGAAGGCAAGAAGCTTCTGCAGTGCCCCAGCCCGGTGCTGTCTTGAGGTTGTCAACGCTAGTCAGACTACTTTATGTTCTGAGCGCATGTGACTCCTTTGCAGTGGAACAGAAACTAAAAGCTCGATGAAAACTCATTCTGCAACAGTGCTTTCTTTGCGTGCATCTTGGTGGCTGGCAAGGGTGGTGAGGCAATACTGGGAGAAACACTCTTAGAAAAAAAAAATGCACACCAAAATTCGTAGATAGGCAAAGTGATAGTGGAGCCTATATATTTTTCAAATTTCTAGTAATGTGTGTAAGAACTCGAGCTGCTATGAATTTCTTTACCTTCCAACAGGAAATAATTGTCTATGTAACTGGATTGTGAAGCACTGTTGTCATGATAAAGGAGGAATGCAAGATTCGGTGGGTAAAAGAAAAAAAGACTAGGCAAAAAAGAAAGTGAATTTATTAAAAAGTCAACACATAGCGTTTTGGGAAGAAGAAAACCACTTCCCAAGATTAGTATATCTTTAAACTAACAAATAATACATCAGGGAATTTTATGTCCTTGGTGCCAAGGGGGCCATGTGTAAAGACACATGCACACACACATGCAGGAAACTTGCAGTCTAATTTTGGCTGTGGTCATAACTACTCTATTACCCTGGGTAAGTCAGGTAACCTGTGAATGTCTGAGTTTCTTCATTTGTGAAATATTTTATTTGAGAGGTACAAAGTTCTCTTAAGTTCTAGCATTCCATGATTCTGCCTGCACAGCCCCATTTAGGCAATAAACTTATCTTGGATGAATCAGAGAGATCCAAAAAGGTGATATTTGCCAAAGACATTGACAAAACTGGCCACTTCTTATTTCTATGGAGGCTCTTTCTGCCACACAAAACTCTTCTTCACTCTTTTCATCTTCTTCATACCAAGACATCATGATATTTGATAAAAGGGTAGGTGCTGGCACCAGACTGTCTGCTTTCAGTTCTTAGCATTTCTTATTACTTGACCGATATTGAATTTTAAAGGTAGGTGTGTCTCTTCCCTAATTTGTAAGATGGGTCTAGTAGCAGGAAGTATCTCATAGGGGTTTTTGAGGATTATGTAAGTTAAACTCATGTAAAATGCCTGACACCAAAATTGTTAACCACTGTTCTTACCATTGATGAAAAATTCCCATTAGCCTTATGCTATCTAGACCAGTGCTGTTCAACAGAAATTGCTGCAATGAAGAACATCTTCATATCTGTGCTTTCTGAGGTGGTAGTTATCAGATACATGTGGCTATGTGCAATGTGGCTAGTGTGAGTTGGAAACTTTTATTTAATTTTAATTTAAATGGTCACATGTGGCCGGTGGCTACCATATTCTATGGTGTAGTGAGGCCACTAATAACTGGTCAATTACTTTGAGAATGACTTCATGAGAAGGGATTATTATTACATTTATATGTACAATTTTACTAAGAGGGCAACAGCTTAAATACTAAGAAATCTCCACATATACTCACCATCACATCAACAACATACAAAAGTTGTTTATTTATGATTTTATTGCTTGTCTTCTGAAATTATAATTTAACTGTTTTAAGACAGAGATTTTGCCTTTGTCCATGGCTCCTAAACTGAGCCTGATGTATGGTTGGTACTCAATCAATATTGATTGATTTCCTGCCAAAAAACTCAATAGAAAGAGTCCTCAAAGTCTAGCACAGCTAAAGAAGGTTGAAATTGTCATCTACTCCTGTTTGGGGCATTGAGTTACTCAGTGAGAGATACCACATGCAATTAGTTGCTTAAAAGAAGGAATAAGAGATTAAAAGAGGAAATGTAGTTAAATACTGAAATTCAGCCTAAAGAGGTCAGGAGAATGGTTTGAGAAGTGGTATAGAGAGATGAGGTGGAAAGGGAGAGGCGAGTGACAGCATGAGACCAAGGAGAGGAAAAACACCAGCAACAAATCAGCTTTACACAGCAGGCAAGTTTCCTGCTATCTACAAGTACAGATGGAATTTGCCTTGTGGATTAACATCCTGCCTACTTTTGTTGATCAGCACATTTTTTTTTTTCTCATGAGAGAAATAATGCAGTGTTTTATAGGCTCCTGAACATAGGCTTACTAATGTCACTGAGATCCGGGTTCAAATGACACTACTTAGGGAGGTTTTCATTGACCAAGTTACCTAAAATAGCAACAATATATAAACCTAAATGGTATTTACCTGCTTTGATTTTCCATATAACACCTACTTCATACAAGTACACATATGTGTGCATAAATATGTATATATATGTATGTATACTGTCCAATAAAATGTCTGCTTCTCAAGGGGAGGAATTTTTTTTGAATACATTCAGTACTCTATACCCAGAACCTGGAACAATACCTGGTACATAATAAGTGAACAATAAATACTTATTGAATATTGAATGGACTGAATAAGAGCCAATGGATTTAAAATTGAGCTAAGTCCTTCATTAAACTTTCTTCCTCTTTTCACCCTCCCAAGTTATCAAATTGAGTAGGTTTTTCTAGTTGTTGAATAAAATCAAGGTTTGACAAAATTTCCCCCAAAATGTGTTGGAATATGAATTTTTAGGGTTGGAATACTGCAGGTGTTTAAGGGACAGACGTGAAATTCATCTCATCTTGAAAAATGAAAAGCATCATTTAAATCCATATACAAGGGCTTTCTTTTTCTTGGCTGCAGTAAGTGGAGAATTAACTCTGGGATAATAAATCCCAGTGACAGGTGCTAATGGGAATTAAGCATGCAAATCCCCTGCATATCCCTCCAGAAATCTACACCAAGAAAAGTATGCTATTTAGCATGTAGGCAGCTTGGTCATAATATCATTTACTCAGAACTAGTATGGAAAAGTTTCCAGTTTAAAGCTTAAATCAAAAACAACTGATCATATATTTTAATTATGGAAAGTTTCTTTTATCTTTCTCCTTATATGTTTGATTCCTCACTTTCTATATTTTTCTTGTAATTTTAAAAATAAATCTTCATACTAGGGATATTATTAACTGGATTAACTGGAAACATAGGAGAAAGATGATTTTAGTGAATAAATATGATGGTGATGAGGAAAATTCCTTCCCTAAGAGGTGGGAGTGCAGAGGCCTCACATAATGTTACTGATAGACGTAAACTAAGGAGAGCCAGATGGTCTAGATCCAGTTGATTCAATCCTCCTTCCCTGCCTTAGCCCAGAGAAAGAGATTTAACTTGTCATAAACCAAAACTCTCTAGGGCTTTAGGCTTTTTATTAATTGTATTAGTTAAGACCCATTTGGTTGCAAGTGAAAGAAACCCAACTCAAAACAGCTTAAGCAAAAAGATAATTTATCACTGTACATAACTCAAAAACCATGGATGAGAAGTATCTGTATTAATAATGGATTCCATTTACTGTCCCTTACTGTGTGTCAGGGACTTTCTAAGCTCTTTACATGTGCTATCTCATTTAATCATCATAACTGAAAGAAAGTGCCATTATTGTATCCATTTCAAAAATGAGGAAACAGAGTGCTTAAGTAACTTTGCCCAAGATGACACACAGTTAGTATTTACTAGTGACAGTCTGATTTGAGGGATCATATCCTAGACCATTGAATTTAAATATCACCTGGTTATGCTCTCCTCTGTTTTGGTTTCATTCACAGACTTACGATCTCCATCCTGGGATTCCTGGCAGCTCCAGGTTTACATTGTCTTTATCATTATCAATCTCAACACAAAGCATACTCATTTGCAAATGGCAAAGAATAAATACAGAATTATGGCCATAATTGTATGTGGCCATCTTGGGCCATATACTCATAACTGAGGCAATTACCATGGCCAGATGTTTGGCATATGCTGAATGGCAAGGCCTGGGTCGTATGCCAATATTTGCCAACTGGAAACTTGGATTGAAAATGGGAATAAAGGGTTCCCCAAAAGGATACACTGGAAAATGATTAATACAAAAAATAGATGCCAAAGAGAATGGATATAGGACAGACAAAATAACAGATCCCTAATCTTTGATATATGAGGCAGGATGAGTTCTCCAGGATTTTGTGCCATAACACATCACTGTAACAAAAGATGAGCATTGGTTAAGAAGGGCTGAAGAGCCGCCAGCCCCTTGTAGATTGCTTTTCCCATTAACTGACTGGAAGAATTGAGTCCAATTTGTTTCAATTCAGAAAACTTTCACTTCCCTCTATTATATTGTGGTTCCACTCTAGAGAGTGGATATATTTTCTCTATAGAGAAAAAAATATATATGTGAGATAGAGTCCTTATGCAGCAATGGCTCACAGTCTAATGGAATATAAATGAATAAACAAAAGGATTTTAAATAAAGTCAAAAATGTTGCGGAAATATAAGGATATAAGAAATTTTTAACTATGAGACCCTGGGAAGAAGATTACCTAAATGTAAGACACATACTTGTGTATCAGCAATACTACGCTTCACACAATGGACATATTTATTGCTAACGACAAGGAACTGAAGAGTATGCAGTATATGGCCAATATAGACTCCCAGTTATGCTCTTTTCATGGCTTGGCTCCATGCTCCAGAATGCACAGCTTTCATTCTCACAGCTGCTTGGTAGCTTTTCCACTTCTAGAAGTCCTGTTTCATTTTTCAGGCAGAAGAAGATGGAACAGGCCTGAAGGGCTGCAGCTAGCCTAGATGTCTTCCAAATAACTTTCTGGAAGCCCTCAGTCCACCAAGTAGTTTCTATTTCCTTGATGGTCTGTCCAATGACCCCCTAAGACCAATCGCGAGTGGTGGGTAAGGAGAAGGGTGTTGTGCTTGTTTGCCAGATCATCTGCGTTAGACACAACCTTGTTGGAGAGGAGGAACAAGAGGAAGGCACAAAAAAAAAAAAGACATTAAGACAGGACATTTGAGGGTATATTTGGAGAACTATAGGTAAATGAAAAATAGTTCTATTGTTGGCTGAGAAAATAAAAGGAGAAAAGGAAGGAAAGTATTTTCTTCTTCTTCTTCTTCTTTTTTTTTTTTTTTTTAGAGATAGAGTCTTGCTATGTTGCCAAGGCTGAAGCACTGACTACTCACAAGTGCAATTATAGGGCATGACAGCCTTGAACTCTTGGCCTCAAGTGATCCTCCTGCCTCAGCCTCTGAAGTCTCCAGAATAGGGGAGGGGTGAGTGTGTTTTCTATCACACTGGGAAATAGGAAGATAGAAAGGACTCCATTATTCAGTTCACTAAACTGTATTTACTGAACATTTGGAAAATATGTATCATTGAGGTAGAGTTTCCTGGAATGTATAATTGGATTGTATAAATAATATTTATAAAAATGAAAGCAAAAGTTAAGGAAAGATAACAGGAAAGATGGAGAAAAAAGAAAGCAAAGGGAGAAAAGGAAGAAAGAATGCAGGAGATGAAGGAAGAATAGGAAGGAAGAAAAACAAAAAGAAGAAATAAAGAAAGATAAATAAAATCCAGTGTGATTTCTGCACTGGTGTAGCATGTTGTAACTGCTATATGAGGGAGAAAACAATGAAAGGGTCAATAAAAACTAAGAGGAAAATAACAGAATATCTAATTTAGAAGAGTATTACTGGAGATAGAGGTCATAATTACTGCTTACCACAGCTTTTCTAATATCTCATTTTATTTTAAATTTATCTGCCAAGTTAGGCCATAGTTGTTTTCCTCATTTTACAGATGGAAGAAATAAAGTACATGGTGGGAAGACTCTGGATCAGGAAACATGAATTCAAGTCCCCATTTATCTAAAGGTATTTGCTCAGAAATCCCTGTAAGTTCTTTGCACTTTGGTGTATTTGTTATGAGAAGCGGAAACAATATGAACGCACAAAGTTGCTGTGAATATAAAAGGTGTGTGAAAGTGCTTTGAGAAATGTCTATACTGAAGATGTTATCATGGTAAGATATGTTCTACATTGTCTATTGTACTTAATTTACATAATCACCTGAAGAATAGGATTAGTGATGTGGCTTTCTATCCATGAATGATACCACCCTAGTATAACCTTCGGTGCTATTCTCAGTACCTCCCTCCTTTGCCCACATCACCTATTCAATTACTGTTTCATAATCCATCCAATTTTACTACATAAAGGGCTATAGGATCTATCCCATTATCACCAGCCCTACAGCCTCACAATATATTTGTTACTGAGAGGTCTCGTAATTATTTGCCCTTACCTTCTAATCCATGCTCTCTACACCCCCCCCAAGAATTACCTTCTAAAATGTAAAGCCTGTCATTTTCATGTCCTAAAACCTTATTCAATGATTCCTCACTGCTTCAGAACTGCTTTTCCAAAGATCATTACAGGGAACACCTCTCCTTAAAAAGCAGTTCCACAATGAACAGAGGATAATAGGTTGTACTATTCTTTATGCTTTACTCCTTCCCAGTTAATAGATTATGCAATTATTTCCTTTGCACTTTGCCTGGCAGGACCACCTACTGCAGTGTGGGTCAGATAGGCTTCCTGTTTGATGTTGGCTTTGCCATGAGACTTGCTTTGGACAATGATCTTGGGGAGATGCTACGGTGTGCCAGTTGCTCCCATTGCATATATCTACTCATTTTCATGTGTTGTCATCATTAGTCATAAGACATTAGACATTTTCTAGGTAACCACCAAACTAAGGTGAATAAGAGACACATGGAGAGATGGGCAGCCTGGAGCCTTGTGCCACTGTCTGGAGCCCAGTACCTGAGTTGCATCAGAGCCAATGACCAATGAGCAAGGAAAAAAAAAAACATACTTGTGTTTAGCAACCGAGTTCAGGGTTAATTTTTCATGCAGCACTGTTGCAGCAAGAGGTATCTAATGTGCCAGTGTGAGAAATAATGTCCTCAGATTAAGCTCAAGATAAATCAAATGACAATTTCCCTGATAGTACTACTAAGCTGGTAGAAAATAAGACAGACTAGAGAACAAAACAGGCTGACTCTGAAAGTGCAGTGAGAGAGATATGGAAACATCACTATGGGACATGAGAAGACAGGACACTTACTTCACATTGAAGAATCAATGAAATCTTAAATGAAAGCACATTAGACCCAGGCCTTGAAGGATAAATGGAATTTGTTTTTGCTGAATTGGGGAGAAGGGTATTTCCGGTTGAAGAAAGAATGGGAGCCAAGGTGAGCAAAAGGAGTACAGGAACAGCAAATACTGAGTGGCTTAGTTTGAAGCCCAGAAAGCGTCATGCTTAATGCTCTTATCATTATCATTATATAAATTATAGTTGTTAACGTTTTTGAACATTCATTAATCATACACCTTGTTTTGTATAAAGAGAGATAAATATTCTTTTAATACACACAACAATACTATAAAAAGGAGGTATCATTGTTATCCTCACTTTAAGCATGAGGAAACTGAGGTTTATTTGGGTTAACTTGCCTACACCAAATTAGTGTGCGCTTGGGACCTGAACTTGAATTTATCTGGATGCAGGCAAATGCTGGGAGGAAAATTTGGAAAGGAAGATAGCTTTAATTTTTGAAAGGTGTTTCATGGTTTTCTAGGCAGTCTGTCCCACATTATGCATAGACTAGGAAGTGACCAAAAGTCTTTGGGCAATGAGGTAGTATCATGACCATTTCTTGCAGCAATGTGCACAGTAAACTAAAGTGGGAAGAAAAATCATGGAGTGTCCATTTAGGAGTGTATTCTAATACTCAAGATGAGAAGCAGAGAGAGCCTGAACGTAAGTAGTAGTAAGCAGAAAATGAGTGAAGGGAATATATACAAGATGTCCAGTTGGGATGGTGGTTACTGGTACTGGAACACAGGATGAAAAATTTGTGTTATTAAATATTCATGATATAATTAAGAATAAACTATGTAACCCTGAAAAACTACTTGTAACAATAAGCCACCTTCAACTTAATTAAAGGCATTAAAGAATTAAAAATAAGATTTAAAGGGCAAGTGTGACATATTAATTTCTTAGGACTACTGGTATTCACTGGGACTTGAAATAGTTTATTCAAGAAATACTGTAATGACTCACCAACATTTTGGATATATAGCTGAATTATTTGTTTTGCAAAGTCCCTAAAACTCTACCTGGAACAGAGAATGTAATCAACAAATCTTTTAAAAGTAAATAAATAAAGTAAAATAAAAAAATAAGAAGAATATTTTGTAATATGTAACTTAAGTCAATTATTACAATTAGAAATCTTTTACTTTCAATTTTTTTTTAAACATACTTATAACTCTATTGTTGGAAATGTGTTGTGCTTTATCCTGCAAAAACATGCCATAAATTATGGTTTTGGAATTCAGCCCACACACTCTTGTTAATAGCCTGTCATTATATGGAAAACAATGATATTACAGCATATATAATCCAATCCAAATATAGCTTATAGTTAAATAAAACCAAAAGCAAAAGCATTTCATCTTTGTATTTGTAGTAAAAATAAAGAAGAATGAGGAAGAAAGTGCACAGTTTTCAAGGAGATTTCTAAGTTTATTTCATGTTATTTCCAACAATTTCAAATTATAAAGCTGTTCCTTTTGTTTCATGTCTAATTTAAATTGGAAATAGGAGGATTTCTTTTTCTTTAACATAGGTGTCGCACTAGTGCTAACTAGCTTTATGTTGATCATAATTTTTTTTTGTTTGTGGTATGTTCACAAATAAAAGAAAAAAGAAAGTAAAAATGGAAGTAAATTTTTCTCATCACATGGAGGAAAACAAATATAAAATACAAAGAATGAAGGGGTAAAACTATTCAAGGGGGCATTTTCCAGAGGTGTTTTAAACAGAGCTGTGTGAAATACAAGTCCCCAAAGAATGAGATGAAGTTAAATAGTGAAGAAGCAATGGTTCAGATAATCGGCCACAAGGGCTACTACCCCAGTAGCCAGAACCAGCCAGGAATTATGGAGCAGAATTCAGTGGCAATAAAACATGGTAATTTATGAAAATATTACAAGTTAGATATTTTTAAGAATAAACATCTTGCAATGATTACTTTTAGCTAGCTTCTCAAGAAGGATTTTATTGTATTGTGGTAATTTTTGAACCATGATCACCTACTCCAATGCAAAGTAGCGAAGTACTTGGCTCCCAAGAGCAAAGAAGTCAAGTCTTTGTTTTTATTGCTGTTCATGGGTGTATTTAAGAGGGAGGGAATTATAGAAACTTCCAGTTAAGTTAAAGAAAACTCTGGGTATTATGAGGAGGAGATTTCCTGATATTAACATGATGTGCCCTGGAAAACAATTTTTTATAAAGGAAGCTATTCTGCATTCTGAGCATCTGAAGGCAATTTTGTGTCAGAGACATCCAAAATGCCCTTAGTGGAAAAGGACACAGGAGGTAACACTGTTCAAAAGCCATAGTAACTTTCTTGATCTCCATGCTGGTAGAAGTCAAGGGCATGGGTAGTAATCATGTGCTACAGAGCTCGCAAGACTCAACATGAGGATGAGCCACGGGGCACCAGTTCACCTCTACACAGATGGAGTGTTTAAGAGCATGAACTCTGAAGCAAAAATGCCTCCTAACTTCTAATTCTTGCTCTATCCCTTACTAATTTTGTCACCATAGAAAGTTCATGAACTGCTTATAAATTCTCTGTCCCTGTCTATAAATTGGGATAGTAATAGCCGCTTTATAGTACTTACCTTGTAATATTGCTGTATAGGTCAAACAAATTCATTCACAGACTTCACTAATATCTATGTTTGGATAGAGTAAATATTAATAAATATGAGCTTTTAAAATTTTTATTATAATTCACTAAATAAGTACCTATTTGGAAAAGATGGTTTAGAAATCTTTTAGTCATTTCGCAGATATAAATGGCTTGTTATATTAAATAGTCATGTATTGCATAATCACGTTTCAGTCAGCAAGTCAGCATATAAAACAGTGGCCCCTTAAAATTATACCATTGTCTTTTTTTACGATATCTTTTAATAATAAGTATTTGTTTAGATGCACAAATACTTATCATTGTGTTATATTTGCCTGTAGTATTCAGTACAGTAACATGCTGTACAGGCTTGTAGTCTAGGAGCAATAGGCTTATACCATGTAGCCAAAGGGTATAGTAGGCTATTTCATTTAGGTTTGCCTAAGTACACAGTATAATGTTTGCACAACACCAAAATCACCTAAGGATGCATTTCTCAGAACATATCCCCATATATCCAAATATACACATGGCTGTAAATTTGTAAGATTTTAAATATTTTTTATTCCATAAATGATCTGTTACATATATTCATACAAATATTTTTACTCCAAAATGAAATCGTTTATGAATATTTAGTTTCAAAATCTCAATGTATTTCATATTCCAAATAAATTGGCAAAAGCATGACAGAAGAAAATGATTCAATTATGTGATTATAACATAAAAATGTGAGCAGCGTGTGCATTTATGTTTATACCTTATGCTCACAAACTCAAGATAACACTTGCAGCAAAGGAGACCTAGAAGGTCAGTTATGTGCAGAAAATAACAATATCTACAAATCTTCACAATATTTCTTAAAGTGGGAAAACAGTCAAGGGAATGTGACATGTGGTCATAGGAATTCACCTGATGGGAAATGTGTGTACAATCAGAATGGCTTTTAATAGTCCTTATGATATAAAGTTGACATTACTCACTCACCATGCTTTATTAATAGCACTAGTTGATTTGAGCTCAGATTGCCACACTCTTTTACTTAATTCTACAAATGCTTGCATTTATGAAAATTTCCAAGAATGAAGCCTAAATTTATGGAAAACTTGCAGAATGAAGCTTACTAACCTATATGTGTATTTAAAATAGCAATTTTCATCTCATTAGCACAAAAGGCTAACCAGATGAATATATCACTCAGAAAATATATAGACAAATCCATTTTTTAACATGTCAGCATTCAGTTGGAAGATGGTGTTATTGATGTATGTTTCCAGGTTTCCCCTCCCTGCCTTCTACACATGTTAGAGGCTCATGTGCAGAAACCTGCCCTTTTAGAGATAAAAATGCCTCTTTTTAAGTGAACAGATGGTGTTGCTCAAGTTCAGAGACATATCTTAGACAGAATCTCAGGGGGAAGAGGGACTGCAGGGAAAGGAGGACTAGTGTAGTTTGAAAAGGCTTCCTGGGTGATTCTGATAGTCTCCCACCTCACCCCCATGGTGCGGCACTGATTTAGAGCTCTAAATACATGAATGTCATGTAGATGTTGATTTGAGTTGCAAAGTGAAAAATGAACGCTTTTCCTAGTAGCAACTTGTCTAATCGCTCTTCTTTGTATTTTATGTCATAATTTTCAAAACCTGAGCATCTTAACAATATCTTTAAATTGGCCCATTTAAAAACTTCGGATTAGTTCAAATCCTACATTATCTCCATTTGAATTGTAGGGCCCGTAATGTCATTCAAAGATAATTTTTATTTTGGTGTGTTTTCAGGTATATAGGTCACAAAATAAATGAATCACACTTATGTGACATAATTAAAGCAACCATAGTTGCTAATATTATTAGTAAAACCATTGAATTTAGGTTTGAGATTTAAAATTATAGCCAAAATTATGTTTGAACTCCTTTAAAGCAACCATAAAAACAATATATGTACTATGCGTATATAAACTTTCCCACCCATTTGTTATACTAAAGGAAGAGGGAGAAAGTCTATATGCAGATGTCTGAGCGTTAGAACAATTATAAATTTCAGGTAACTTTATTTTGATTTAACTGTTATTTTAAGTTTGGGGGTATATGCACAGGTTTGTTATATAGGTATACACACACACACACACACACACACACATATATATATATCATGGGGGTTTGTTGTACAGATTATTTCATCATTCAGGTATTAAGATGCCCATCAATAATATACCGAATAAAGAAAATGTGGTACATGTACACCATGGAATACTATGCAGTCATAAAAAAAACCTAAATTATGCCCTTTGCAGGAACATGATGGAGCTGGAAGCCATTATCCTTAGCAAATTAACTCAGGAACAGAAAACCAAATATCACATGTTGTCACTTATAAGCAGGAGATAAATCCTGAATTTAAGGTAGTTTTTTTTATGCCAAAGATGCAAAGGATGCCAGAGAAGTTCAAGAGAAAGTGGGTTTCTCCAAGTGTTAAAAACCTTGGTCACACCCAAAGTGTAACAAAAATACAAATTTAAAAACAGTACATTATAACAACTATTTGCAGAGCATTCACATTGTATTAGGTATTACAAGTAGAGATGATTTAAGGTGTTCAGAAGGATACCAAAAGCCTTGTCTGTTCCTCTGAAGGTATGGAAGCTTCCTATTCTTGAGAGGCTGGGAATATAATGCCATTTAGATAGTGTTGTAAACAGATGAATTTGGAATATCTGAAGAGAAGTTGTCAGATTGGTTTAATTTTCTACACATTATAGAAAAGACTGTGTTTTAAGTTCTGCTTTGATAAGGCAGTAGATGCAAAGCCTTTCCAGACCCGTTCTGAGTTTCCTGAAAGGGAATTTATAGAGTCATCCCTGAGTAGCTATGGGAATTAGTTCCAGGACCCCCGAGAATACCAAAAGCCACAGATGTTCAAGTCCCTGATATAAAATGGTATAGTATTTGCATATCACCTATGCACATCCTTCTGAACACCTTAAATCATCTCTACTTGTAATACCTAATACAATGTGAATGCTCTGCAAATAGTTGTTATTATGTACTGTTTTTAATTTGTATTTTTGTTATACTGTTATACTGTTTTCAAATGTTTTTCATCTATGATTGATTGAATCTGTGGACGCAGAACTTGTAGATACAGAAGGCCAACTTTACAGAAGAGAGGAAAGGACTGAGGCAAATGAGAATCATGCTGGAATCCATGTCAGTCCTGGGGGTGGAAAAGCTAGCTTATCCCTGAGCTCATGCCTGCCCACCAGATCAAATGCCACTTGGCTAACAGTGGCCTTTGCATTTTATGTTTTCTTTGTGAGGCAACATGCCCAGATTTTCAAGATTAGTAATTGGTGTGTGGGAAATGTGTGTACGTCTGTGTGTGTGTGTGTGTGTACCAGCTCTTTCTTCTGAGGTTCAAACCAGTACTTGTCTGTCATTAGTTTTCCAGCATTTCCAAGTGATACTATACCTTTCAATAAACTTTCTCCCCTATCTCTTTCCCTGTCTCCTATTTAAGGCCAATAGCTCTGAGATTTGCCTTTTTGAGGCTATTTTCTAGATCTTACAGGTATGACTTCTTTTTTTTTTCTTTTTTATCTTTGGAACATTATTTTTAAATAGACTGTCTTCAAGCTCACTAATTCTTTCCTCTGCTGAATCAATTCTGCTATTAAGTTTCTCTGATGCATTCTTAAGTATGTCGATTGCATTTACAACTCTTAATTTCTTCTTGATTCTTTTCAATTATTTCAATCTCTTTGTTAAGTTTATTTGCTAAAATACCAAATAATTTCTCTGTCTTGCTTGATTTTTTTTTTTTTTTAGTTTCTTTAAAGCACGTATTTTGAATGTATCTGTCTGAAAGGGCATATGTCTCTGTTTCTCTAGGATTGGTGCCTGGTATCTTATTTAGTTTGTTTGGTGAGGTTATGTTTTTCTGGATGATCATAATGATTGTAGATGTTTGTCAGTGTAGATGTTTGACACTGAATAATTATGTGTTAATTGTAGTCTTCATGGTCTGAACTTGTGTTTGCCCTTCCTTCTTTCGAAGGCATTCCAGGTATTCAAAGGGACTTAGGCCCCAAGCCCAATAGTGCTGTGGTTTTTGCAGACTTGTAGAGGTACTGCCTTGGAAGTTTTGGATAAGATCCAGGAGAGTTCTCTGGACTACCAGACAGAGATTCTCATTCTTTTCCCTTACTTTCTCCCCTCCACAAAAAAAGTTCTTTTTGTGTGGAGCCACCTGGAACTGGGGGTATGGTGATGTAACCACCCCCGTGGTAACCAATGCTGGGACTATGTTGAGTGACACCTGAAGCCAGCATAGCACTGAGTCTTGCCCAAGGTCTGCTGTCACCACTGCCTTGCAACCACCTATGTTCACTCAAGGCCCTAGGGCTCTACAATCAGCAGGTGGCAAAGCCAGCCATTCTGTATCCTTCTCTTCAGGGTGCCAAGCTGCACCTGGCCCTAGGCAGGTCCGGTAATGCTGTCTGCAAGCCAGGTTTTGGGGTCAAAAGCCTTAGAAATTTGCCTGATGTTCTATTCTACTGCGGTTAAGCTGGCACTCGGACCACAATATAAGATCCTTCCTGCTTTTCTCTCCCCTTTTTCAAGACAGGAGAACCTCTTCCTATGGGCACCACCTCCACTGGCCCACTTGGGGCTCCACCAAGCCACCACAAATGCTCACTTACAGCCCAAGGGCTCTTCAGTTAGGCTCTTATGGTAAATTCTGCCAGGCTTGGAACTTACTCTTCAGGGCAGTGGGCTCTTCTCTGGGCCGGGCTATTCCAGAAATGCTGTCCAAGAGCTAACGCCTGGAATTGGAGACCCCAAGAGCCTGATGGTTGCTCTACCCCACTATTGCTGAGCTGCTAGCTAAAGTACAAGACAATGTGCTCTTTACCTTTCTCTCTGCTTTTATGAACCAGAGGGAGCCTTCCATCATAGCCACCACAGCTGGGAATGTTCTGGGTGACACCTGTAGACAGCATGACTCAGAGCCCAAGACCCAGGGTGTACAATCTGAATATCACTGCTAGTTATTCAGGTTCGCAGGGCTTTTTAGTCAGCAGGTAATGAATCCTGCAAGGACTGGGTCCTTCTTTTCAAGGAAGTAGGTTTCTTTTTGGTGCAGGATGCTAGGGACAGGACCAGGGCCTCAGGACTCTGCCTGGTGCCCTTTCCTATGGTGGCTGAGCTGGTATTCAAGATGCAAGAGAAAGTCCTCTTTATTCTTCACACTCCTCCCCTTCAGCAGAAGGAGGAGACAATTTCATTGTTGTGAGCTACACTGCCAGGGATTGGGGGAGGAGTGGTGCAAGTGCTTCCTTAGCAACTGCAGTTCATGTCTCCCTAGGTCATATGCCATGCTAGTTCTCTGGCTCTGAGCCAGCCCAGTAGTTGCCTAGGAATTACAGTCCTTGTGTCCTTGATTGCCTTTCAAGTTTACCTAGGATTTGGCCCATAATGGTGAGGCTGCTGAGAAACTCAAGTTCTGGCCAATTGGATACAGGATACCCTCTGGCTAGGTCTGGTCCAAATGCTTCCTCCATGATCGGGTACTGGCTGAGCCCAGCATGTCTTTGCTCTCAGCTATAGCAGGGCAGCACTGAGTTCAATGTAAAGTCCTCCCTTCACTGCACTTTCCTTCCCCAAGTGCACATGTTCTCTGTGCTGCATGGCTGCTGATAAAGGTGGAGCAATAGAAGGTGTCTCTGATTCAAGACTCTCTCCGACCCACTTCAATGACTCTTTTAGTGACATGAATTTAAAACTAGGTACTGGGATTTGCTTATATGATTTTTGGTTCTTGTGATAGTGCTTTCTGTATGCAGATAGTTGTTAATACTTTGTGTTTTTGTAGGGGGTACAAATAATGTAGTCTTCCATTCTGCCACATTGCTCCACCCTGCTTTCTTGATTTCTTATTCAGCTAATTCATTATTGGTATATAAGAATGCTACTGATTTTATATAGCGATTTTGTATCTTGAAACTTTACAGAATTCATTTATCAATTCTAAGAGTTTTTTGGTAGAGTATCGAGTTTTTCTATATGCAAGATCATGTTATTTATGAAGAGGCACCATTTGATTTTCTTTATTCCAATTTGTATGCCCTTCATTTCTTTCTCTTGCCCTTGACTAGGGTTTACTATACTACATTGAATAAGAGTGGTGAAAGTGGGCATTTTTTCTCTGTTCCAGTTCTTTGAAGAAAAGCTTTCAGCTGCTTTTCTCCATTCAGTATGATGTTAGCTGTGAATCTGTCATATATAGCCTTTATTGTGTTGAGGTATATTCCTGCTATACCTAATTTGTTGAGAGCTTTTATCATGAAGAATGTTGAATTTTATCAAATTTTTATTCTGCATCAGTTGTGATTATATGGCTTTTGTCCTTCATACTGTTGATGTGATGTATCGATTTTTTTTCTTTCTTTCTTTTTTGCATGTGTTTAACTGTCCTTGCATTCCTGGAATAGGTGCCAAATGATCCTGATACGTTATCTTTTTGATATGTTGCTGGATTGGGTTTCATAGTATTTTGTTGAGAATTTTTGCTATATATTCATAAAAATATTGCCTATAGTTTTCATTTGTGTTGTGCCTTTTTCTGGTTTTGATATCAGGATAATGCTGGTCTTACAGAATGAGTTAAGAAGAATGTCTTCATCTTTAATTTTTTGTAATGTTTTGAGAAGGATTGGTATGATTTCTTCTTTGAAAGTTGTTAGAATTCAGTAGCAAAGCCATCTTGTCTTGGACATTTCTTTTACTGGGGGACTTTTTATTACTAATTCAATCTTGCTACCTCCTATTGATCTGTTCAGGTTTTCTATTTCTTTCTCGTTCAATCTTGTTGGCTTATATGTATTCAAGAATTTATCCATTTCCTTTATGATTTTTAACTTGCTTAAATATAATTGTTTAAAATAACGATCCTTTGTATGCCTGTATTATCAGTTGCACTGTCTCTCTGTTTCCTTCTTATTTGTGACTTCCCTCTTTTGTTCTTAGCCTAGCTTATAAATTATGGATTTTAAAACTTCATTTCAGAAAACCAAATTCACTTTTTGCTAGTAATCTTTTGTATTATTTTGGTCTCTGTTTTGTTTAGTGCTTCTCTGATCTTTATTACTTCTTTTCTTCTACAAATTTGGGATTAGGTTTGTTCCTGCTTTCCTAGCTCCTTGAAAGCATTGTCAGATTGCTTACTTGAAATCTTCCTGCTTTTTAAAGGTAGATTTTTTTTTGCTCTAAATGTCCCAATTAGATTTTGCTTATCCCATAGATTTTGTTATTTTTTGTTTCAATTTTCTTTTCAAGAAATTTTCTTATTAATTTTGTCTTAATTTTTTCATTGATCCAATGGTTGTTAATGTGCATGTTATTTAATTTCCATGCATTAATATTTGTACAATTTCCAGGGTTTCTCCTGTCATTGATTTTTAGTTTTATTCCATTGTTGTTTAAGAAGACATTTTATATAATTTCCATTTAAAATATTTGTTGAAATTCATGTTGTGGCCTAACATGTGTTTTATCCTGGAGAATATCCCATGTGCTAATTAGAAGAATATGTATTCTGAAGCTGTTAGATGAAATATTGCATAAATGTCTGTTAGCTTCATTTGGCCTACAGTGAAATTTAACTCTTTTGTTTCTTTGCTGAATTTGTGTCTAAACGATCTGTCCTATCCTGGAAGTGAGGTATTTAAGTTCCCAATTATTATTGTACTAGAGCATATCTCTCTAATTCCGATAATATTTACTTTATATATCTGGGTTCTCTGTAGGTAGGTTCAAATACTTTGAAAAGTATTTTGTATTCTTGCTGAATTGACTCCTCTATCATTACATCATAATCTTTTTTTCTTATTTTTTGATTTAAAGTCTATTTTGTCTGATATAAGTATAGCTATTTCTGCATATTTTTATTTCTATTTGCATGGAATATCTTCTTTTTCAATCTCTTTACTATCAATCTATGTGTGACTTAACAGGTGATGTAAGGTTTTTGTAAGAAGTGCATAGTCAGGTCTTTTTAAAAAAAAAAAAAAATGTTGATCTGCTTAACCAGTGTGTATCTTTTAATTTGGAAATTTAAACCATTTACATTCAAGGTTTTTAATTAACAGATGAAAACTTACTCATGTCATTTTTGGTAATTGTTTTCTGATTGTTTTTTATATCCTTTGTTCTTTTCTTTCTCTCTTATCTTTGCAATCTGTTGCTTATCTTTAGTAATAATATTTCATTTCTTATTCTTTCTCACTCACATATTTGCTCTACCAAAGAGTTTAATACTTTCATTTATTCTCATGATGGTAGATGTTATCCTTTTGTTTCCAGATATAGGTCTCTGTTCAGCATTTCTTATAGGTTCAGTCTAGTTATGATGAATATCCTTGGTTTTTTCTTGTCTTGGAAATACTTTATTTCATCTTCATTTCTGAAAGATAACTTTGCTGGGTAAGGTATTTTTAAGTAGCTTTTTTTTTTTTTTCTTTTGATGTGACTATATCATCCCATTTTCTCCTGGCCTATAAGGCTTCTAATGAGAAATCTGCTGTCTGTATATTGGGAATTCCCTTATATGTGATTTTATGCTTTTCTCTGCCTTTATAAAAATATAATTCTTTTCTCCATTGATTTTACTGTTTGACTATAATATACCTTGGAAAGATCTTTTTGGGTTGAGTCTATTTGGGAACTTTTAGCTTCTTGAATATTGATGTCTATATTTCTTCCAATAACTAATAAATTTTCACCTGTTTCATTAATTTTTTAAAAAATTTGTTTTAGGCTCTGGGGTACATGTGCAGGTTTGTTACATTGGGAAATTGCATGTTGCTAAGGTTTGCTGTACAAATGATTCCATCACCCCGGTAGTCCACACAGTACCTGATAGGTAATTTTTCAACCCTTTCCTCCATTCATATCCTCCATTCTCTAATAGTCCCAGTGTCTATTGTTCTCATCTTTATGCCCATGTGGACTGAATGCTTAGCTTCCACTTATAAGTGAAAACATTTGGTATTTGGTTTTCAGTTCCTGTATTAATTCACTTAGGCTAATGGTCTCCAGTTGCCTCCATGTTGCTGAAAATAATATGATTTTATCCTTTTTTTAAATGACTGCACAGTATTCCATGGCATATATATACACGTATTTTCTCTACCCAGTTCACTATATATGGACATCTGGGTTGACACAATGTGTTTGCTATTGTGCATACTGCTGCAATAAACATATAAGTGCATGTATCTTTTTGGTAGAATGTTTTATTTTCCTTTCAATATATACCCAGTAGTGGAATTGCTCAGTTGAATGGTATTCCTAAGTTCTAGGATAACTGGCTCACCATATGCAGAAGAATGAAACTGGACCCCTACCTTTTACCTTATACAAAAATTAATGCAGGATGGATTACAACTTAAATGTAAGACCTAAAACTATAAAAATCATAGTGAAAACCTAGGAAATATCATTTGGGGTATCAGCTTTGGGAAAGAATTTATGACTAAGTTCCAAAAGCAATTGCAACAAAAACAAAAAAGACAAGGTGGACATAAATAAATTATCAGTAAACAGATAACTTACAGAATAGGAGAAAATATTTGCAAACTATGCATCTGACAAAGATTTAATATTCAGAATCTATAAGGAACTTAGGCAAATCAACAAGAAAAAAACAAATAGCCCCATTAATATGAGCAAAGGATATGAAGATACCTTCTCAGAAGAAGACATATATGTGGCCAACAAATACGTGAAGAAAAATGCTCAACATCAGTAACCATTAGATAACGTTGCAGAGAAAAGGGAACACTTATGCCCTGATGGGAATATAAATTAGTTCAAGGACTGTGGAAAGCAGTTTGGAGATTATCATAAAATAGATCTTTGGCTGGGTATGGTGGCTCATGCCTGTAATCTCAGCACTGTTCTGGGTAACATTATTTATTGACATATCTGTACTCATTTCTTTAGTGTGATAACATGGAAAATAGCTTCCTTGGTCAAGGAGTTTGTATCTCTAAGTACTATTATGGTTCCTGTAAGAGTAGTGGCCTCAAAAAATGCTACAGGATTTGATTTGATAATAACTTAGAAATATTGCAATCCTGACATCCATCCAGTTGAGACTCATATGCCTATATAGAAGAGAAGGCTCATGTGCTCCAATTCATGCTGCCTGTTTGTGGATTTCTGCTTTTTAAGTTTACCTGGACCTGGTGTTACCTTTGACATTTCATCTCTTATGCACCTAGTTATGATTAAGTTATGACTAAGTTAATATGCTGTCACTTTTTAAGACTCTGAGAAATTTTCTACTTCATGCTTAGTCCACCTAGAATTATTAAATATTTGGAATTATTTAACATGTATTGACCATAATTTGATATTTTTATTAATACAAATTTATTAGAGTTGAGTAATATTTATTTTGTGAAGACTATATGAAAGATCTCATTCAGAGAAAAATTTTAAGGTTGTAGCTTGAGTCTTGAGAACAGATATCAATATTACCACATGAAAAGAATTCGATATTGTTATGCTAAGGACAATAAGGATTAGAGTGTAAGAACTACCTTAAGGGAAATTAAGTCCTCAGACAATAACCACATCAGTGGAATACATTTAGCAGAATATATACCGGTGATCTAAATGCTCATGGAAATGGAGTAGTTCACACATTAAACATCCATGCTTGCATGTCTGCTTAAGTAGATTATATCAAATATTTAAAATGCCATATCCAAATATATAAATACATTGTTGCTCTGATAAAAACAGAGAGCATTCTAACGTTGTAATTAGTGTAGTAACATAGCACATTACGATTCACTTAACAAAATTAATATTTGCTCACTCCTTCCTCTCTCTCTCTCTCCTTTCTCTCTTTCTCCAATGAAGTTGAATCCTCAGTAGTTGCAGAAGTGAATCCTTCTAACTCTGAATGGTAAGTGCCTATGTTTGAGAATCGGAGGGATGACACCATGCCTTAAAAGTATATCATTCTCCAGAATGATGATTCTGGTTAAAGTCATCAGATGAAGAGATGTCTCAACATGGTGTGGTACATATTATCATTATTCTCAATCTCACTCCCATCCAAAACAATTAAGATAAATTGGAAATTCAGAAGAGGTGGGTAGAAATTTTGCATAGTAGTGAGGAACAAAAGAATCCTCCTCTACAGCCCTGCCTCTTTTCTAAAATAAGAGTATCTCAGACATTGAAACTTGGATTGAGCTAATGTGGACATGGAGAGGTAGCAATATTTGTTAATACCTCTCAAGGTTGTTTGAGAATGTATTGTTTTGCTAACAGAATACTGAAATAGATCTTCTAACAGGTCTTCTAACTTCCATAAGTACTAAAAATAATATGAATCAGCCTGAAAAAGCATAACTGAGAAATAAATCCTGGTTTCCTTTCCGACATCCTACAATTGCCCTTCTCTTATTTCACAAAAAAAAGGGGTACACTTTTTTTCTATCTTGTGTTGCAGGTATTGGTGAATTGTCTTAGTGTGGAAACCCTACTCTCAGTATTAAATAAAATGACAATTACAAATGTGGGAGTTTGCTTTGAGGAGTATATGAGTCTAATAACCAAATCCATTTGCATGTCATGGTTTCTAATTCTTTGCTTTCAACAAAATTGGAGGATTATCTAATTGATTTGGTATTTGGTAGTAGATCAAATAAAATAGAGTTGATGGTGAACCACTATTTTGTCTGGCAATAAATAATCTTCCTCTCTGGATATATAAATTACTCAGGGTAATAGAACTGCTTCCATATCATTAAGAAATGAATTTCTAATAAAATTTTGCTCTTTATGTATAAAATTTATTATAAAACATATGTATGTTGCTTTAACCATTTTTACAACTAATTATTATAATTATGTTTTAATCAAAAGAAACTTTTAGTACTTCAGAGCCTTATAGTCTGATGAACTTTTTCAAAAATTAAATTTCAAATTACATACATATAAAGCAGAGAAGTATGATGGGGGAACAATAAAATAATAAAACTAAACCTAATAATTCATTGAATTTCAATAACATTGTCAACATGTGAAATAGATGTAGAAGTTCAAGTAGAAGAGTCATAACATTACATCTCTGATTGTTGAAAAGATTTAATGTATATTTTATATGAAAAATGGCAAGTATAAAATATGCTATGATACATATGCTGCATATGCTGTGATATGTAGATGCCATTGGCCACAATTTAAATGACAGAAATTTTTTATTTTAAAAGTCAATAATGACAACATGCTAAAAATTATATAATTTGCAATGACTTGAATTTTATAAAAAATTAAACAAATAAATATTGTGTGAAGGGATTTCAAAATTTGTTTAGGTGACATTGAAATAAAAGTTTGAAGACTGCCGGACTAGTTCTTTTATATTTGTAAAACGTTTCTTATCTAAAATAAGAGGAAATTTATTCAATAAATGAAGATTATGATTCAGAAATTAAGATTAATATAAATAAATGGAACCTCAAGTGATTACCTGGTCTAGTTTTTAGATAACTGTCCAGAAGGTATTTTTTTTCTTTTATTTTGTGAGCCATTTCATTTTGTACTCACTAATAATTGTTGTTCTAGCACATAGAGTTGCTATGTGGAAAGAGCCTGCTGTGAATAAGAATCTGAATTTAATTACATTCAATATTTAATCATTTGAAAAACTAATGACTGCTCTGCTTATACAAAAATGAATACATATAATTGTGTTCTGGTTTAAAAATATATACACATGAAAACATACATATATTATACATAGTGGATATATATTATTTTAAAAGAATAATGTATGTATATTATTAAACATTATTAAAATTATATAAAACAAGTAAAACGTATTCTAATGAATTTCTTAGAGATTGCATAATACTACCTTACATATCAAGTACTCAGGAAAAAATGTTGATTGTAAAATAAATGTTAGTTGTATAATAAAATATATTATGACATATAATTTTGCCATGCAGATTCAGTCTTTCTGTGTTTGTCCAGTGTTTTAAAAATTCATACAAGTACTATTTTATCTATTATTAGGAGATTCAATAAGACAAGGTACAATTTAATACATTTTAAAATTAGATATTTCTTAATATTTTCTCAAATTATCTGGATTTATTAAGCCAATGATAACATTTATAGGAATAACTGTCATTTAATAATAGATACTATAGTTTTTAATGGATTCTGTTTCAGTTACATCCCACAATTAACAACCAACTCAATTATCCTATAGTAATTGGACTTCAGTATATCAGGTACAATATCCAAAACAAATTATGTCTGGGTTGAAAACTACGAGTAGATTAAAAGAGCAGCTGCCCTTCATAATTAAACATGATTTAGTTTTATGTGTTTAAAATACATTTTTAGATCTTTACTGAAGAGCTTATTAGATGAGTGAAAATAACTACACTAGTGTGGTTTGTATTATTATCCTAATTAATATTGACAAGGATCTCAATTTTATTTATTTTTCAGAAAACAGATGTGCATTCCCTGGGTGTCCTATATTTTATATAAAGAGAAGTTTAGTTACAATGACAATATTATCTATTCTCCTATATGAAAGCCGGCCTAATTTATTAAAAAGTATCTGCACTTAAACAAAATGCTTTGAGCTCTTGTCTGGAAATTAGATGTGCAATAATAATTGTTTATTTTTAGCAATGGAAGTATATTATAGCAAAGACCACTTATTCTTTTGATCATCATCTTTTTATTGTAAAAACCTTGAAGTACATCTAATCATGTAGGTAGAAAGCATGGACTATGAATCAGCAGATCGTGACTTAGGCATGTGACTTCTCCTTAGTCAGTTTTAGGTTTTTAAACGATTTATTAATGATGCTAAGATCATGGGAAGCAACAAACCCATTGCACACAATGCTGATCCAACCACAACTGCAGCATGGTGTTGACCCCTTTGTCTCATAAACTTTAAAAATACATGTCTGTATATTTATACAATGTGGTGCTTCCCAAATGTAGGTATACATTTTAGAAGCATTAGCAAACTAAAATGCATCTCAAGAAAGGCATTTGGAGAAGAGCATCACAATTTTCAGAAGTCTAGGGTGGTAAGTCTGGGAAGCATGTCATAAAAAGCAGCTGAAATTATTTAGATTTGAAAGAGTAGACTCTGCAGAGTCATCTTTAAAATTTTAAGTAACTTTGAAATAATAAAAGCATTAGAATTTTTGTATGTTGGTCCAGACTTCAGAACTAGAATTAATAGTGAAAGTGAAAAGAATATAGATTTTGTCATTGTAAGAATTACTTTTAAAACCCAGTTCTTTGCCAATGCAATAAATTACATCAAGAGATAGTGGGCTACTCAGGTGAAGCTACTTAAACCACCCAGCTTTTAGAAACTCTGGAGGACATACTAAACTCTAGGATTCTGATATATTTTATAGTTTTTTATGGTACTTTAGAATTTCTTTTAAAATTCTAAAATTAAGCATTTTGAAGATGGATTGTTTGGCAAAACTCTCTTTACTGTTATTTATCATGATAACACAGTTTTAATTTTGAATGTACTCCCATTCATGTCATCAACAAATATTTATGGAACAGTTACTGCATGCCAGGTATTCATCACTGGGGTAGAATAAACAGCCATATTAGACCTAGCGTCAGTTTTACAGAGGTCAGAGATCAATACTGGTAGACATCACTCTATAGTCATATAAACAAACGGGGAATTGCAAAGCTTGGTAAATTGTATGGAGAAGATACACAGTACTTTGTGACTTTATATCAAAGCTGCGAACTTCTTTCTATAGTCACCATTATTGTCTAATGCAACCCACGTCATCTGCCATGTCTAGTACCACACAGCCTCCTAACTGGACTTCCTTTCTCCACTTATGCTGCCCTCCCAACCTTTTTCTGCTTTACAAGTGTAATTTTCCTCAAATACAAATCAGCTTATGCTTCTACCCTGCCTAAAATTCTACAATACTTCTCAATGCTTTAAAGATAAAGACCACATTCTTAACATGGCCTGAAAAGATTTTTTATAATTTGGCCAGTTTATGCCTCCAAGGCTATCTTAAACTATTTTCCCCCAGTTTCTGTATTCCAGCCACTTGGGATTTTTCAGTACTGAAGCATTACTCAGTATCTTCTGCATAGGACTTTTGCACACATGGTGTTCTTTCTCCTCACGACACTTTTAGCCTTTCTCCTTCACTTAGATAACTCCATCAAACAAAACCTCACATACTGCCTTTTGCACACTGTAAGAAGTCATTTACTCAACAAATATTTATTGAATTCCTGTTAAGCACCAAGCACTATTTTGTGTGTTTGGATTACACAAACACACAAAACAGTCAGAGACTTGCCCTCCAGGGGGAATAAACAAAGATTTCAGCTAGTTTATATTTTACCCAGAAAGTTAAGCCATTATCTAGATGATTAGATCAAACAGTTGATTTCATTGGATACACAACTGCATTCTTAGAGACTTTAATGCTAAGATTTTGAATAACTCTTAGGAATGTGAGATTAGATAGACTATAAAACATTTTTCTTTGATCAAAACATACACTACCCTATATTTACAATTTACAGAGAACTTGGTTCATTTCATGCCCCATGATTTCACAACTTAGTTGATGTCTTAGTATTGTCATATATTTGTATATCTATAGTTCATATGTACAGTGTATATATGCGTATGTATAATTGAATATAATATATATTATCTACTATGGAAGAATGCAAACTAATTTTTTACCTTACAAATATGAAAGAATTTGTTTAAAATTAATTTTGATGCTTTGGAAATTGAATGCATGGTTTTATAAATAATTATTATAGAATTTATTTATTTCAAAAGAAGTGGTCATTTAATTAACCAATTAGTTATTTCAGAAAGGCTTTACTTACTACATTTTATTCAGTGAGGGACATAAAAAGAGGCTTTTACAAATTATAAAATCTCTTCACTGGTCTGAGGAATTTATAGTCCACCTAGAGAGACAATATAAATGAAGCAATACAAGGCAGTATATTCATAAATTACAATGAAGTATAAGAACAGATGAACATAAAAGAAAACAACGAAACTTTTCCTCACTCCAATTATTTTCAATATGTCCTTATTCAGCGAGACAAAAACAGCACAGTCATGAATTTATGCTATGTCAGATAAAATTCACTAGCTGGACTGATTTCTGATGTGAGACAACTGCTAACCAGTGTTTTGTACCACTTAAAAAAAACAAAGCAGCAAAAGCAGTAACCTAGAATCTCCAGGAAGCTTCTGGGGTAATAGATTGTGATTGTATGCTTTTAAGATCAGGATATCTCAGTATGAAGGCTTTACAAGTTATGGATCTGAGGAGAAAAATAACAGCTCAGGGAGAGTTTCTTCTTCATAGTTCACTGAGAGGAGGAAGAGGTCACAGGAGTCTAAGATGTTATAGCAGCTTGGAAAGTAGCTGTGTCAGATAGGATCTCACAGTGGTAATTGTAGCTCTGCTTTCTTCCATCATCCTGATTGTGATGAGAGCCAAGAACTTAGAGCAATGGATTGAGAAAATACTATGAAATGAAAGGACCATTGGTCTGGATAAAACTACAGTCAGTAAAAATGGAAAATAAACTTCCATGTGTCCGGCCTTTAGCAGACTCAGAGACTTCAAATAACATTTTACAAAATTGCTTTAGTGTCTTTCATAGTTGTGATGCTTTTTTAGGGGGGTCACTTGAGAGTTTAAGATCTGTTAGTGGTTGTGAAATGGTGTGAAAGGAATATAGAATGTATTTTTCTTCTTTAATGCCACTTAATTCAATAAATTTAAGCCAAAGGTACATGTGAATTTTAAAAGTTACTATTGATTTCCTCTGCTGTAGATCTGGATAGTTTTTCTACTCTAAAAAGTTCTTTATTGGGGTCAGGATTGTCCAAAACAAACTTATTTCATTGGCCTACATATTGTTTTCATAGGGCTCAATTCTACTTGTTGAAGAATTTAACGTTACCCTGGGTTTTCAGATATTATTTATGCTAGATGGTTTTGTATGTAGGGCACACAGTTTAAAAGGGTGCACTCTGTAATATTAAATGATATGACAAATGAATGCTGAGAACAGAATTTAAATTTGAAAAAACTAACATGCTGACAATTGACAAATGGTCCAATTAACATTACAGATGTTTTACCAAGTTAAAAAATCAGAAGCAAAGAAACTAAAATGTGCTTGAATTAGAAGCAAAGAAACCAAAATGTGCTTATATTAGAAGCAGAGTTTAAAAGTTTATAAAAATCATTTTTTTCCTATTTCAGGAAAATGGCTTAGAATTATTTTTCTCAATTGCTTACTTATGGTGCTCTGAAGAGAGAGCAGTAATGTATGATTAACTGCCTAATGATTTAGATGTTATTGCAAAGGTTTTGTACAAAGTAGATATTTATTATTTGGATCACTGTGCTATTGAATCAGCCCCTTAAGTACCTGAAAGCAACGGTTCCTGGGTCATTGCTGTAACCCCATGGGCTAGACAAGTGCAGGCACATAACACACCCTGAGACACTCAAGAAATTTTTGTTGAATGTATAGATGAGGACACTACAAGGTAGTGAATGCAGATGTCAAAATACAACTCATAATATGGAAGCATTCTGGATTAAATATTAGTAAAATCAGTTCAGGATGATGAAAGTAATTTTGCCAAACTGACATAAATACATTTGACAATGACACATGAATAGAAGATTTTTCCCCAGTAATTTTCTACTTTCAGCTCTGTAAAGGAAAGTAATACAAAATAAAACATGCTCTAAAGATGAACTTAAAATCACCTATGTGTCCTAAATTATCAGAATAGATAAACAGAAATACTATAAAAAGGAGCATGCCACTGCTTTTTGTATTTTTTTTTGAAAAATTGCTCCTTGATAGGAAATGTGACCAAGAAAAAACAGAAATAAAAAGCAGCAAACCTGCACAAATAACCTCATTAAAAAGTGGGCAAAGGACATGGACAGACACTTCTCAAAAGAAGACAAGCCTTCAACAAATATTAAAGAATGTTCATCATCACTAATCACCAGAGAAATGCAAATTGAAAGCACAATGAGATAGCATCTCATACCAGTCAGAATGGCTTTTCTTAAAAAGTCAAAAACTAACAGATGTTGATGAGGCTGTGGAGAAAAGGGGACACTTATACGCTATTGATGAGAACGCAAATTAGTCCAGCTGCAGTGAAGAGCAGTTTGGAGATTTCTCAAAGAACTAAAACTTGAACTACCATTCAACCCAACAATCCCATGACTGGGTATATATCCAAAGGAAAATAAATCCTTCTCCCAAAAGGACACATGCTCCTGTATGTCTATTGCAGCACTATTCACAATAGCAAAAACATGGAATCAATAGAGGTGCTCATCAGTGTTGGACTGGATAAGGAAAATGTGGTACGTATACACCATGGATTACTACACAGCCATAAGAATGAGAACATGTCCTTTGCATGGATGCAGCTGGAGGCCACTGTTCTAAGTGAACTAACAGAGGAACAGAAAACCAAATACCGCATGTTCTTATAAGTGGGAGATAAAAGTGGGGTACATATGGGTGTAAAGACAGTCAATAGACACTGGGGAACACAAGAAGGGGAATGGAAGAAGCAGGCACAGGTTGAAAAACTAACAATTGGGTACTGTGCTTGCTATCTGGATGATGGGTTCTGTCATACTGTAGACCTCAGCATTACACAATATACCTCTGTAACAATCCTGGGCATATACCCCTTGATCCTAAAATAAAAGCTCATAAAGAAAAAAAAACTGTATTATAATAATAATTGGTGGTTTTAATTCTGTCATCAAAGTTTTTCACTAAAGACCAGTTTGTTAGCTGGGCATGGTGGCTCACACCCATAATTCCAGCACTTTGGAAGGCCAAGGCAGCCATATCAACTGGAGTCAGAAGTTTGAGACCAACCTGACCAACATGGAGAAGCCCCGTCTCTACTAATAATACAAAACAATTAGCTGGGTGTGGTGGCACATGCCTGTAATCCCAGCTTCTCAGAAGGCTGAAGCACGAGAATCGTTTGAACCCAGGAGGTGGAGGTTGCAGTGAGCCAACATCATGCCATTGCACTCCCGCCTTGGCAACAAGAGGGAATCTGTCTCAAAAAAAAAAAAAAACAAAAAAACAGTTTCTTTATGCTTTTATTTGTTCATTCATTATTTTTTTCCTTTCATTCTTTCTTTTTTCCCTTTTTCTTTCACTCCCTTTCTGTTGAACCTTTGGAAAATGGAAGCTATATAAAAAGATTCCCACAACTCTTTTGAGACTGTTTTGTCTAAGGTATCTTTTAGGAAGCTAATTACTTTTATGGATGCCAACACTGTAGACCAGGAAAGTATAGGGATTTGAAAATGAAGGAGACCCTGAGAGATAAACTGCCCTTATTTTCCCTCAATTTGTTTGTTCCCTTCACAGCCTGTCTTTGCTATCACATATTTGCATGAATCCTGAAGCATTTACCATGCACGATAAATACTTCCCTTGATTTTTCACATGTTCTTGGTCCATCAGTTATGTTCAGTGAAGAGAGAATCCCTTCCTTGTTTCAAAGTTTATCAAACTTTCTAAGGGATCCCATAAAGTCATCAAAAGACTTGTATTAAAACATCTCATGTGAAGGCATGGAATAGTGGCTTACTATTTGTCACAAGCCACAGAGCTACATGAGCCAGCTATTCCTTAATTCCTGGGGAAAACTTTCTTCTTGAAAGTAACACCAGACAACATAGAGAACATCAAATTGTGGCTTGACTTGTTGGTGCTGCCCAGCTCTCCTGGAAGTGTGACCCTTCAAAGCTTGATGCCTTGAAATGACCTTAGGGCATGAGAGAATAAGGATCAATTCTCCTTCTGTACCTAAGAGACTGCTGGGGATTACACCTGAGTACAGAATTGCCACACTCTTTACAATAACTCAAAGGTTACCATGGTTCAATGATATTGGGCTGCTGGGTGCCAGAATTTTCAAAGCAGATTCATCTAAAAAATCAATATGGGCACAAGACGTTTATTGCATTATTCCATTATACACCCATACCTCAAACATTTAACATGTTGTCAAGAATAATACTTTGAGCTCTTAAACCTTAACTAAATGTAAAAGCACGGATCCACAGAAAATTAAATCTCCAGTGAACCAATACATCAAATTTATTATTTTTGCTCCTACTTATGCCAATGACTCCATGAAAAGGAACCCATTCAAAACATGTGCCCAATAATAGAAGCATTTTCATAAGAGTCACTAACAGTCCAAAACCATCAATTAAAAGAGAGATCCTAGTTGATTTAACAGAAACGACAAAAAGGAGGTAAACGACTTATGGAAGACTGCTTTAGGGAATATATTCATTTAAAATATGGTAGTTCATTCCTGACCATTTCTGCCTTTCGTGAAGTAGGCCACAGGACGGTGGTATGATTTAGAATAAGATAATGAAGTGGCAGTAATAAAAGCAGTTTGATGTTCAAAAGGCAGTGTGAGCTGTAAAATCTGACTTTAGTAATATTGTTTTGTAAGGAATTAAAAAGTAGGTGGGTCTTTAAAGAGAGCGCTGTGTGAGAAGAACCCATATACTAGATAAGTACATATTTTGCATGCACTGGTCATTAAATTCACGTTTAAATAATACCAAAATGCCTAGGTAAAGAATAAAACTTTTTCTCATCCAGAGTCTAGGCTTTTTAAAGCCTCTCTATGTCAAAGGGATAATTTTCTGGGTATCCTATGTTTAGTATAGGCATGGACTATATTAAAAGAGCAATATAAAAATAAAAGCAAAACCATTAAGATACAAAAATGTACACTGCCCCATGCTTTATATCAAGTATCCACAGTGCTATATTTAATTATTAAAGTTTACTCTATAGATTTGTCTAAATATTTGAGCTGTACAGAACTTTTCCCCAATATTTTCTTCTTTAAATAATATTGAAAAATATGTCCTGTCAGCTAGATAGAATGCTTAAGACATTTTTATGGCTGACTTTATCTGTATAATGAAATATTTTTATTTAAAGAAAATATTATTAGATGCTCCTCTCTAATCCTAAACATCTAAATGTAAATATTTAAAATTATTTAATATTATTTAGCCATTTATATATGTCAGGCACTCTACTAGAAGTAAACATGTGACATTTGTTAAATATGTACATACATACATATGCAAGAATACACAAGAATATATTCAATAAAAAATATACTCAGTTGATAAGATTGTTCTCTTCATTGAATTTTTTTAAAAAATTGTAGGGAAATTGGTAGACATTAGAAAATTAGGTTTTCAGCATCTTGATTTTAAGTTAAAAATGACCTTTTAAACCTAAGATCCAGAAACAATATAGTATATTCAGCCTGATTTTCTACAACTTTTACTTGTACATACTTATTTTAATTAAGTGTGACAGCTGCACTAAACTTTTAGAATATTGAAAGCTATCAAAATACTGCTTTTCTTAATATTGCAACTAAGAGAGAGATACTGTATTCCTATAAGTCTTATCCACATGAAAAAATATATTGCAGTATGATGAAAGGAGATAAGAATACAAATTTGAGTATAATCTTTAAGAATAGCAGTATTGCTACAGTGGCTTGAAAAAAAGAAAAAGAAATTTCCCTTTGTGGGTAATAAGACCATGTTTATTTGGTGAAGCAGTATTAACATTTTGATAAGGGCAAGATTTAATATGAAACTTTAGATGATCAAGAACTTGTATCAAGCATTATGCTTTTTTGAGCAGCATATTACTCTTGCCAAAGGTAATTTTTTTTTGATTTGGGGATGCTCAGGAGTCTTGAGAAAGTGAAAATACATGGAAATGATGACACAAGTCTGTGAGGTCAAAGCTCTATATTGTGAAAGATAGCTAAGTAATAACCTTGCTATTTATTGGAATAAAACATGTCAAAATTATCAGTTTACATTTGTACATAAAGCACTCTTCACGGCATAGATGCAGAAGTCTACCTGCCTGATCACTTAGGAAGGCACCAGAAGGTGCACCCTTTTGGTCATCTAGTCATGCCATCTCTTCTCCAGTGCATAGTGTATACAGAAACAATTAGGAGATGAAATGTGAGTCTGGCAAGGAAAGATTACGAGATTATGTGACTTTGAAATTTGTTTTCTAGTATTTTACCACATTAATGACTCATAGCGTTAGAATGAATTCAATTTAAAAAACGACTTGAGGATATTCAGAAGCAGTTTTAAAAATATAAGTGGAACTCAGAATTTCTTTGCTTTGTCATGATTTTTAATTTCTTGTTTTGATTTTCCTTTCTTTAGTATGAGCTGTCATACTGAAACCCAAGCTCAATACTCTGTCCTTTCAGGAAGTGGGAGGAGATCTTTTGGTTTGAATTGCAAAACTGGTTGCCTTTTGGAGACAAGCTATCTGTGTATATGGAGAGAAAGAATATATAAATAAGTAAGATAAACAAAATAGAGTATTGCCATGACAACTCTACAGAACCAAAACTGTATAACGAATCCTTAGATTTCCTTACACTTTACATACTTGAGAAAATTGAAAAGAATGATAAAACACATTAATTTTTAAATATAAAAGCAGAACTAGGTTTACGCGATAAAGACTTAATTACATCAAATTTGCCTACATCCTTTACCTTCCATGGCATCCCACTTCCACTCATGCAGATACTTCTGATTTCTATTTTGTTTTTCATCTCAAACATCAATCCACTTTTAAGTGTCCCATGGAATTTTTTTCACATTTGTGTTGAGTTGTTTTCAAGAGTTACGCTATGTGCTTTATAGGGCTTTATCCAATTGATTCCTAAAAAATGTTTTGAGATTGATAGTATACTGTTTTATCAATGAGGAAACCAAGCCGTAGAAGGATTAGATTACTTGCCTAAGCTCATGTGCCAGGAATTGTTGGAGCGAAGAATTGACCTCAAGTCAGTCAGACTTTAAAACTTAAACTCCTATAAGTACAGAAACTTTTAAAATTTATTTCTCTAGACTTGTCTAAGAGAAGATCATGTTACTTCATGACAGCATTCAGATTAGTCACTTCTTTTCTCTGTAAGTGCTAAGTACTGAAGATAAACTCGCAGTAGGAGAGAAAATTATTAAGAGCAAGGAAATCTCAGATTTAAGTCCTGTCTGAGCAAACTATGTAGTCTCAAGGTTTCAGTTTGCTCATCAATGTGGGGGTAATAATATTCACCTCATGGGTCCTTGTGAGGATTAAGTGTAATGTCTCATGTAATTGAACCTGGCACATAACAAAGAGGAGTTTTTAAAATGAATTAGTATGCTATTGTTACAGTCCTGGATTAGATAGGAAAAATGAATGGATAGAGAGTTTAAAATCTAATTAAGGAGATGAGCAACCAATATATGGGTAATTTTAGGACAATTGTAATGTGATTAAAATTATATCAATGAATTATGTGTGTGTACATATATATGATGTACACACACACACAGGCACACACATACACACCTAAATTAGGACTAAGAATAACAAAGTAATAAGAGGGATATTGGGTATGTATAGAAAAATTTCCTGGAGGGGTTACATTTCACTATGTTAAAACGATGAACAGTGCTCAAGTTTAAGGGGTGAGAACTGGAGGATGGGCAGGAAGCTACATACGAGAAGGAACCACTAAAGAGAAGCTGGAGTGCCCAGCTGAAAAATAATCTTGAGATGTTCCCAGTTTATTTACCCTTCAAATAAAATAATAGAAAATATTTCTGGTGCTTTTCAGATACCAGGCATGGTTCTAAGAACTTTTTGCCAATTCAGTTCTTACAAGTGTATGAAAGAATTTCTATCCTTGTTTCCTTGTTTACAGGTAGGAAACTGGAGCACAGAGATGCTGATCACCTTGCCTACGTTCACAAATCTAGTGAGCAGCATATCCAGGACTCCAAATTCAGGATGCCAAACCCAGAACCTAAGGGGCTTGTAGAGAGGCACTTAGCACATGTTAGGAGGGGTGCGTGGGGAGGGAAATAACCCCTGGAGGAGTACACTAGGGAGCATGGCTTAACACGAAAGAGCAGAGACTGGTGCCACTTGATATGTCAATTGAGGGTCAAGCCCAAATGCTTCCCGTTCAATTCCTAAGAATCAGAGGACCTAAAACTTATCTTTGAGGTATAAACCATGCAGAGATTGGCTAGAAATTTTGCTTCCAAAAAGGGGTAAGTGGGCTGGATTAAAGGACTCAGTTCCACCTTTATAACAAGCACTCACATAAAATAAGGCAGTGTCAAGGGGATGTGCACTCAATATAAGTCCCAGCACAGAAGTACAAGTAACTGGAGTTAGGATGAAGCATGGGAAGGAATTCAGAGAGGAAGGAGGATATTTTACCTAACATTTAGTAATGATACACAGATGGAAGTTTGAGGGAAATAGAAAGAAAAGGGAGAAGAGAGAAACAAGACACTGTTCCGCAATCCCTGAAGTTTTCAGTCTGAGCACAGGTGTAATGGAAGTGTTATCAATATTGAACAAAATTAGGAAGCTGTAGAAACTACTGTGAAACAGAGGAAATTCAGTTTTCATAATGTTGAGATAGCAGGGAATTTCATTTATGAAATACATTTTTCTCTGAACAATTTTAACATAAGAGTTAAGTATTTCCAAAAACAAATTTTTAATAAATTATGTATCAACATAATTAATGAAAATGCTTGAAAGAGTATGAGAAAAAGACATTGAGTTTACATGATGTGGGAAGAAAGGCTCAGAATTGATATGATGTTTATATACAAGTTGCATATGTGTGTGTAGTGATTAATTGTATCATAATTCCAGCACTTTGGTAGGTTGAGGAGGGTGCATCATGAGGTCAGGAGATCGAGACCATCTCAGCCAACATAGTGGAACCTCGTCTCTACTAAAAATACATGGCTGTAGTCCTAGCTACTCGGGAGGCGGAGGCAGGAGAATAGCTTGAATCCAGGAGGTGTAGGTTGCAGTGAGCCAAGATTGCGCCATTGCACTCCAGCCTGGCGACAAATCAAGACTCCGTCTCAAAACAACAACAAAAAATTAGAGGGAAAAGTGGTTATTAAATATTAGATCTGGCTTTTCTGAAAAGTGTCCTTTTTATATGTGTATCATTGAAAATGAAATTTGTATCTGGCTGAAATATTTGAATAAATTTCAATCAGTGTGACCGGTCATATTTTCTTTTTAAGTTTTGTGGCTCCATTTGGTTGAATTCACTGTTGTCACATCCACTGTGGTCATGTCCACAGCAGAAAGTATCTGCCTCACAAAGCTTGAGTTTGGGGAGCCCAGAAGCTTCCAGAATTCATGCAAATGAGTTCCAGAAGGCTTTGACCTTCAGGAAGTCCCAGGATGTCTTATGTCTACTCCATGTGGAGTGGCCTTTCACTGTAGGAGGCAAACAAATGGTAGTAAGACAATGAAGCTTGCAAAAATCAGTGGAGAAAGCTACATGAAATGACATCTTCAGATTCGCTTGTGATTAGCACCTGATCCCTTTTTGAGAATCAAAAAGTTGTCATAAAGTCCATGTTTTATTGCTTTCTTCTTTTATATAAGGCAACCCCAAAATGGTTATCATAAAGCCCCATCTTTGCTCTTAGTAGTAACCAAGGCAGGCAGGCAGGCAGGCAGACAGCTACAGGCTTGACCTATATAGATTCGGCAGAAAGTAGGACCTTTGGGTCCTATCTCTGGCCAAAAACCTACAACTTATTTTCGCTGAATTTTATTTAGTTCTCTATAGGGAGATCCACTTCATATCATGGTTGGAGAATTGGATTTCCTTGTTCGATGGCTGTATTTTTATGGATATAATCTTAAGTGACCATATCTTGAAGAATGACAGCTGTGATTAGGTTAGAGTGAGCCAAGTGAGGGTATTCGAAGTGAACTTGTACATAGAGGCAAAATCAACTCTTCAAAGTATTCAGCTTTCTCATAAGATTTGCTGGAGGCTGTTCTTCCCGAACTCTTAAACTTGGATATCACCAATGATCTACAAATTATTATAGCTCTGAACCATGCTGAAGTTTATCGTAGGCTGATGTTTAGTGGTTTTGATATTAGATGATACCCATATGTCTCAATATTTATGCAGTTATACTCCCTAACTTAAAATGAGTGGACTATAGTACAACTATATTATTTTTTAAAGGATTATATTTTCTCTTCTACTTCTATTTACCATTAATAATTTGGAGGATGAACATTGACCCAGACTGGAGAATAAAAACTGCAACAGAATTTTAGTTTAAAAGGGGCAGGGATTTGAAGCCTGCTTGAACACCACTGTATCACCAGTAGAACCAGTTAAGTGCCTGGCATTTCACAGGAAAGCAATACAATTTGTTAAATAATTGTTTTTGATTCAAATGCAAACTTTTGATTAAAAACATTCGAAATGATGTACATACCAGAAAATTCATACACAAATACACATGGCTGTTTTGGTACATTCAACATATTTTAAATGATGGCAATGATTATATAATCATTGCTATTTGCAACAGAAATATAATTACTATGTTATTGTTTTTAATGCTCAATATATCAACACCTTTCTAGAGGAGTTTTACCGAAGTCTGAATTCTTGGTTTTATATTGGTTCATGTTTCATATCCCTGAGAACAACAAGAATGCCCTGCCCTTTTTGCTACCTCCAAATCTAGTTGCAATTACCTTTCTAAAATATCTAGTTTAATTTATGAAAGGATAGAATAGGAGAGTAAAATTAGAGTGTAGGTGAAATGAAATCTGGGCATCACTGGCCTCTTTAGATATAATTTACTGGTGATTGGATGAGACTACATAGAACTATTTGGCTGCATTAGTAGACAAGAAAAAAAGAAAGGAAAATTTCTTAAGCTGATGATCTTGTGTTGATATTTACAAATGATCTGCATAAAACTCTGTACTTTCTTTCTTTCTTTCTTTTTTTTTTTTTTGAGATGAAGTCTCACTCTTGTTGCCCAGGCTAGAGTCCAGTGGCGTGATCTTGGCTTACTGCAACCTCCTCCTGGGTTCAAGTGATTCTCTTTCCTTAGCCTCTTGAGTAGCTGGGATTACAGGCACATGCCACCATGCCCGGCTAATTTTTGTATTTTTAATAGAGATGGGTTTCACTATGTTGGCCAGGCTGGTCTCGAACTCCTGACCTCAGATGATCCACCTGCCTCAGCCTTCCAAATGGCTGGGATTACAGGTGTGAGCCACCACACCTAGCCTGTACTGTCTTTTTTAGTATTACTCCAGTATGATTGGTTGATTAAAGCATTACACACACACACACACACACACACACACACACACACACACGGTGTATGTATATATGTTATCCTGCTAACTTTAACATTTTAATGATAGAAGCTGATTCCCAGTCCATGTGTTTAAATTACATCACTGTCCAGAGTTTTAGGTGTCATCCATTTATACCATAAAGGAGCATTTCCTGTGCATTAGTTGGCCTTTTATTGGCTTCCAAGGATTTATATGATTAACAAATAAATTGTATGAGGAGAGTCTTTATGAAAATAGGGGCTCTGTTTATGCCTTTGAATGTGGTGGAAAAGATTTTCTGCTTTTTCTTGTTCTTTCCTCTCTTCTTTGTAACCTTCAGTTATGCATCTGGAAAGTGGCCCAGAAGAGTGCAGGTCTTTATGGCCTGTCAGCCTCACTGGAGTCCAGTTCCAGCTACTTGAAAAGACAAAGAAATCCCTAACCTCATCCCCAACCATAAGGACTCAAGGCTCCAGAATGAAAACAAAGCCCTACTTTTTGAGCTTGCTGGTGTTAGGGCTGTCCTTTCTCCTTCTTTGTCATAGGTAGGTTAAGAGGTGCATATTTCTCCATTTTGGAAACCGTGTGTCTTTTAGCATCACTGAGACTATTCCTTCCTCTTCTTTTTCCTGATAACATCTTTTCAATTGCTCCTTTGGTTGTGCCTGTGTCTTTTTTTCTGGAATAATATAAAGGTCTGTTTGGCTATAGTCATACAAATAAAAAGTTTCCTACCTATGTCTAAACATCAAAAGTTAATAGTCACAGCAGCTCCCAAAACTTTGTTTTATACAAAATTAAGCTAGTTTTGCCAGGTGAGTGACAAGGGCATCTGAGCTATTAATGTTTCTCCCAATTAAACTTGCACCTCATCTAAATCACTTAGAGTCACTTAGAGGGTGAAACTGAAATCATATTAAGAATTTCTGGGGAAAAATGTGTCCAGGATTAGAACATAAAAACTCTCATCCAGAAAATTCACATGAAACAATTTCCACACAAGCCTTTAAATGTCACCTAGTTCTACAAAAATCAAATTGCCAAAGTCTTAATTACACTGTACATTTGCATTAGAAAATCATAATCTCCTCCGGAGGACCCAAGGTTCTTAGAATTTTTTTCCTCTCACTTTTCCTCCTTCCCTTCTTTCCCCACTTCCTTCATTTTTGATAGATATTCAGAGTGAGTAGCATGAGGGCCAATATTGAATGTTTTAGTGTAAGCATGCAACATTTTATTTTTCCTGGAAATTAAAATGCACTTACTCCCTTGGATTTTGTGTTCAGTCTTAGTTACATGTTACCAAGAGCTGAATCACGTCCACACCTCAGAAATGCTACCTTGGGTGGGAGCATCAGACAAGAAACGCTAAGGAGTGACAGGTTCTCAGTTCTTCATTTTTGACATCTTTAAGAATATTAATTTAAAAATTACTTCATGTTTGGCATTCTCTATAAAAAAGAAAAATGGATGTTTCTTTTCTCTTTTCTTTCATAGTAAAAGACAATATCCTCTATGGGGTAGGGGGGAACTTAAGGGCTTAAATCTCTCACCTAATAACTCACTGAAAGCAAATGGCCTCTTAAATATATTTGCCTTTTTATCTGTGGCTGACATCCCACCTCACTGGATCACGACCTCGTGGTTTTTACGCTAACAGCTTTCTTCCATGAAATGGAAAGAAACAAAACAAACAAGCAAACCAAAAGACTTGACACAATAGGGGCAACATTTTTTTTTTTTTTTTACTGCTATGTTAAAAGAAATACCTTCTCTCACTCCTTACAAAAGGGAACATAGGCATAAAAAAATAAATAAATAAAATAAAAAATGCTTTTTTAAATGGGAGGAATTATAGGTAAAATAGAAACAGAAAATAACTAAGCATTGCGAGCTAGCAAACTTTGGTTTCATTATTCAAAGACCAGATATTTCTCTGCAGATATGAACACCAAGAATTTTTTAGTTGTGTGATTTTTACGGCATACATAAGATTTAATTGCAGAATGCATGTTCTGGGCCCACGGGAAGAGAGGAAATGGAGAATGCACATGTCCACACAAACATGGGTGAGCACTCCGAGAGCCAGCCAGGTTACATGGTGTTAGGAACCACAGCCTCAGAGGAGTGTGGCTTTCATAATGTGAACAATGGAACTCTGTTTCCAAATGGAAACTTCTTTTTATTTTTTAACACTGCAGTTTCTGAGTACTGAATGGTCTCCTAATACCTTTTCAAGAAAACTATAGAGACTCTACGTGAGAATTCATATTATCCCAAAGAAAGAAATAAAATACATGCAATTTTATAAAACATGGTTTAGAAACAAAATGTTAGCTTGACAAAATGTAGGTGCCTAGAGTAAAAGCGTAAAGACCAGAAGCCCAGGTATCTTTTTATCCCTGAAGTGAGCTTCTGGTTTCTTGAGACAAATGTTCTATATTGGCATTTACTCCTCTGTGTTGAATATTATTGATTTCCTATTGTTTTTTTCACTCTTTCCCCCTTGTATGTGTGTATTTCTGTGCAAGTGATGTTTTCTACTTTGGTCTTTCATTTGCTAATTTGAATATTTCCAATCACAAACTGGGATGATTTCGCTCTATGCCCTCACTGAAATTTCATCTCGAATTGTCATCCCCACATGTTGAGGGAGAGATCTGGTGAGAGGTGATTGAATTAGGGGACAGTTTCCCCCATGCTCTTCTCATGATAGTGACTGAGTTCTTATGAGATCTGGTGGTTTAAAAGTATGGTACTTCCTCTTCACTCTCTCTCTCTCTCTCCTTCTGCCATGAGAAGACATGCCTTGCTTCCCCTTCACTTTCCCCCATGATTTTAAGTTAGTTTCCTGAGGCCTCCCCAGCCAAGTGGAACTGTGTGTCAATTAAACCTCTTTCCTTTATAAATTACTCAGTCTCTGGTTATTCTTTATAGCAGTGTGAAAACCTAATATATAAATGAAGCCCAAAGTTGATCTTGAAGATTGGTTGTGAAAAATGTAATAGCAGAAACTAAATACTTCACTTTTTAATTTTGAATATAAAGGACTTTCTCTATGGGGAGGGAAGAACGAGGAGTTACTGTTTAATGAGTGGAGTTTCATTTTTAAATGTTGGACACATTGAAAAGTTCTAGAGATGGAAGGTGGTAATGATTGTACAACAACATGAATGTTTATAATGCTACTAGGCTATACAATTGAAAATTGATAAAATGGTACATTTTATCATATGCCTATTTTACCACAATTTTAAAATAGTCCATTTCTAAAGTTTCTTTCTACATTTGAAATAACTTTTGACATAGAATAAATATAAATATTGTGGCAGGATAATACAAAGGAAAATTGTATTAATAAATTTGACTACTGCTACATTTTGTTAGATATTCTCATGTTCTCAAAATGATGATCAATGCTTTCAAGAAATATTCAATAAACATAGTTAATGATCAAGAACCTTTGTTTTTTCCTTATTCAATTAACCAACATTGTGAATATAATTCTCTTCATTTTCTAACAGGCAGTCCGTTTACATTTATTAGTTATAAATCATGGATTTGATATGGGTAGTTTACTTTATATTTTTGTTGCTTTGATTACTAATTATAACATACAGTAAATAATATCTTATTCCATCTCACCTATTTGATAATTAAATGATATTTGTATTGTTTTATGATGTTTTTATTGTTTTGATTAGTAACTAAAGCATCATTAATTTTTTTTTCTTTTTTTGAGACAGAGTTTTGCTCTTTCACCAGGCACCAGGCTGGAGTGCAGTGGGGTGATCTCAGCTCACTGTAACCTCTGCCTCCCAGGTTCAAGCAATTCTCTTGCCTCAGCCTCCCAAGTAGCTGGGACTTCAGGCACGCACCACCACACTCAGCTAATTTTTGTATTTTAGTAGAGACGGGGTTTCACTACATTGGCCAAGATGGTCTGGTTCTCTTGACCTTGTGATACAGCCACCTCAGTCTCCCAAAGTGCTGGGATTACAGGCGTGAGCCACCGTGCCCGGCCATTAAATATTCTTAATATCTCACTTGTGGATTTTGTATGTCATATTTTATAGAAGTATATTCACTTCTATTAATAAAATTGTTATCATGTTTAAGCATAAGAGTATCAACTCTTTGCAGATTTTCCATTTTTTTTCTTTTTAGGATCTTTTGTTGTGCTCCATTTAAATCTACTTTATTTCTAGAATGATTTGGACTTGCTATCAACATAATCTAAGGTTTTACAAAATAAAGCATAATTGCAGTTAAAGAGTTCAGAAAATGGAATATATTTTCATCAAAAATGTATACTAAACAATATGTCAAAAAATTAAAATTATATTTTATCTATGTGTTGGTAATTAAGATGTTTTCTCAATGATACTCAATTATACTAGGTGGGAGACAGTACCCTGAAACAATGAAGTTCTATATGTACAAAACACTTTATGCTTGACTCAGTAACCAATTCATTGTGTAATTCACTGAATAATTTATCTGGGGTTCAGGGATAGCTATGGGAGTGGCTCTTCTCACTAATAAATTTAATAACTCACTCACAGGATTTTTTTTTCTTCCACTACCTGCAACTTAAGAGTTACATTGCTTTAGAGCATTAATGTTCAAAAAAGTAAAGCATGACAGGGGTCATGACAAGAATTCCACTGAATTGGACTGCTACATGTATATTGGAATTTGTAAGCTATTGAACCAATAGGCAAGAAAGGCAGGGCTCTCTCTAATGGCTGTGGTAATTATCAAGAAGAAATTGAGATCCTCCTTTATAATAAGGCTATGGTGGGCTATAGCTGGAACCCAGTAGTTTCCCTGGGGTCCCTTTTAATATGTTCATATCGAATAGTAAAAGTTAATGAACAGCCACAGCAAGGTAAACAAACAGGTAGAGACCTTGGGGTTTCAGACTCTTTAGGACAGAAGTCTTGGATCATCTTGTAAGATGAGGAACCCCAAACAGTGAAGGTTCTGGCTAAGGGAAAGGTAACATGAAATGGATAATGTACGAAAAGTAATTATGGACTCCTGGCAAATTGGGTTATAGACATGAGGGATTTAAACTCTGGGCATCTTTTCCCTTGCTTGTCACATGTGCATACCACTTTATTGCTTTATTTAAGGACTGTTGTTTAATCTTGCAGTTTAGTCTTTAGGTTACTAAAGATTCAGACAAAAATTTCTCTGATTAATTTTTAAGGAGGAAGGAGTAGAAAGAAGGGCTTGGTTCCCTATGACTTTACTTCCTATTCTTGTTAGAGTCCCTTTGGCAATGTTTCTTTATCCTGACAATAGTTGTTGCTTTCAGTTTTCTGTTTTTGTTTCATTGTTTAATTTCATATTTCAGAACCAGCCTCATTATGTCCCTTAAGAGATACCAGTATCAGAAAGTTGCCATAGCTTCCTCAACTATCAGTTCCAGCTGTATGAGGATGTTCTTCCAGGCTTCTGAGGTACCAGCACTCCCTGGTTAGTACTCTGCTTTGAAGGTTTGGGTCTCAGCTCTGCAGGGCTACACATAAATTTCTAGGTTCTAAAAACCAAGCTTTTCTTTTTCTTTACCCAACTCAAAGAGTGGCAGCTTCTCTCAGCAGTTGCTAACTTTATATTATTCAGTGTTATATTTTTCCCCTTTTAGTCCTCTAAAATCTATTTAACCATTTTCTTATATTAAATTATTGCTATAAAGATAACTGGTGTGGATTCGGTATTCTTGATTGGACCCTGAGTACGGTGCTAGTGAATTAAATAAAAATAAAAACGTACTCTTTGAAAATATTCAAATCATATATTAAAATTAAAATTAGTAAATATAAATATTTAAAATGAAAATGATCTAAGTAAATGTGATAATATTTAAAAAATAAAAAAATCTGATCTTAAAAAATCATAATGTTTGAATGTTTGAATTCTAACACTCAAGTCTATCTGGTTATGTGTATACCTAAGCATATGCATAGTTAAGAGGAATTTGAATTGTCTAAAGTTGCAAAATGTTTTTCAGCCACCATGTGCAACTAGTATAAATACCATTCAAATTTAAGAGTACCTCTAGCGGCATTATTGGGAACACAAAGCAAAACAATAAAAATGAGTGCTTGGGACTAATGAAACCGATGCTTTGTTACATGGGAATTCATTTCTTCATCCTACCTGGAAGAAAGGTTTGATGAGAAAATTAATTTGTCATTTTTCTTGCTTGATCCATTTCACACATTCCAATTCTTCTCACTGGCAAGCATGTTCTTCTCTTACATGTGCAGCAGCACAATTGCAAGCTCTCATGGCTTTCCTACTCGGAAATTTGAAGTCACAGGACAAGAAATGTGGAGAAACATTTTCTGTGATGTCTTAAGGGTCGTATTCTGTTAGTGCTGAGTGTAAGATTAAAGTGTAGAGTACCCATGTGTGTTTTAATCCATTTGTGCAAACACACACATGAACGTTATGGGTGCATGATAATGAGGGGCCCCATAAAGCATAAGACCCAGAGCAGACCTCTTGCCTGAAGCCTGAGGATACTACATATTACCCTTAGCATATTGAGGTACTGCAGTGTTTCCTAGGTTTTGTTTTGAAGGCTCTATAACTTACTTAATTATTTTCCTGGGCTTTGTTTGGTTTGCTTCCTAAGCATCAATCTCTCTTTCCCAAACTCTCCTGTTTTATGTTTTACTCTTTCCCAGAGCATTTTATTTCTTTACATTTCCATGATGTAAACAAAGCTAGAAAACTGGTCTTCCAGCTCTCTTTCATTGATCCATTTTTCAAAGCAGCGTGACACATTTGCAGTTTTTACAAAGTTTTCACCTTGTAATCCACTCAGTATGTATTTCCTGGGATTTGTATCTTCCTCAAGGGCTTCCATTGCAATTGATCAGTATGCTCCAGGAATCAAAGCCTCTGAAAGCCTCTGATACAGTTATATTCCCATTGGCCCTGGCCTTCAGTAGAGCAGATAATTTTAAAGGTTCACTAGGAACCCCAAGGTTCTTATTACCATTAAAAAGAGTTAAAAATTTACCCCTAAAATTATGAAAAATTGAGTTCACTGTTGCAAACACAATCACATATGCACATCCTAGAAACCCAGTGGATCTGCCCTGATCAAATTAAGCTTGGGGGCCACATGACCTCATCAATACAGAGGTCATCTATTCTCTTTATTCCCACATCATGGAGGCAGCAGGAAGTTAAATAGGATTCCCTGATTCTCAAATATCCAGTTTTAGAAAGTGGACAAAATAGAGTCTTTGAGCCTTTCTATAAAGCTGAGTCTCTTCATCTCACAGACAAGAAGTCGTGGCAGGGAGTGTGGACTGATCACCAAAAGCTTATCATGTTATGGTGCCCTTTCCTTCTGCCTTCGACAATCCCAAACATTTATCTTGAAGCCTCACCTCATGTCAGAACTCTGTGATCCCTTTACTCTTCTAGTCCCAGAATTGGTTTGCATGCATACATTTATTTTACAAAAATATATATGGATGGATATATTTTATTGCATTTAAAATAATTTTTATTTTTAAATTATATATATATAAATATATATATAAATAAATATATATATATATATAAATATATATATATATATATATATATATATATAGACAGACAGAGAAAGAGAGAGAGAGAGAGAGTGAGAGAGAGAGATGGAGTCTTACTCTGTCTCCCAGGCTGGAGTGCATTGGCACGATCTCAGCTCACTGCAACCCCTGCCTCCCAGGTTCAAGCAATTCTCCTGCCTCAGCCTCCCAAGTAGCTGGACTACAGGTGCATGACACCATGCCCAGCTAATTTTTTGTATGTTTAGTGGAGATGGGGTTTCACTATGTTAGCCAGGATGGTCTTGATCTCCTGACTTTGTGATCCACCCATCTTGGCCTCCGAATATATTTTATTCCCTTTTTAGTTATATACTGAACTCCAAGATTAATAACCTATTCATTATTAATCCTTTAATATATCAACATTTTATATGCTTGCTTAGTCAAATAGAATTAAAATGTATTAATAAAAAGGCCACAAGAAACTAACATATTAGGAGACAATAACATGGAACTGGGTAGACACATTATGCTAAAGCAAACATAAACACTTTCCAGGCATTTTACCAAAGTAATTATTTTTCTGTGTAATATTCATTTTAATGAAATATAATCCAAGGGAAATTTAAACATCTCTATTCATATAATATGCTACTGATATAGAATATACCAATATTCATTTTAGAGTTTTTTAAATTTAAAAACACAATATTTGAACTTTCATACAGTCATATATTTTCTTTACCATTTGATTATGTCAGAATGATTAAATAAGCTTGATAGTTCTGAAGCCATCATAAGATATTCACAGAATAATTGTAAAGTATAAGTTTCAATTTCTTGTTGATAAACACTGTGCCTACATCGAATAGACCATAATATAGCCCTTTATTCTTCAGATGGATAGGAACAGTCAGGTTCCTCGTAGAGGTACGAGAGAACTTAGGTGGAGACAGAGCATGTGTTGTTTGAAAACAACTTCCCTCCTTCAGCAACAACCCCAAATACAGCAGAAAATTGCAGATGTTGTTGTACTTCTGTGCACTTCACAAATTAAAAAAAAATAATTGAAAGTGCTATTTAAATTCTAAACATGCATATTTGGCCAGTTTAAAAGTTGATATTCAGCAAGGCAATAAGGGCTAATACTGACCCTCTCTTAGAAGGGATAGGTATTGCATTCTCTCATTTTAGTAGTAATGCTAAGGAGTATCCAAATATTCTCACTCACCTATATATCAAAAAGGTGAGTTTTTTAATATATAGATGAGTCATAATATTTGTCTGGCTCACAATCAAACAAATGAAAAGAAAAATAGGTGTTTTACAAATTCTGTGACTTAAGCAGTGCCTTGAGTTACACTGGTGGTCTGAGCACAATGGATTCATCTTATATTGGAAGCCTATCACCTATCTTTTGACCCTGTTCCCTACCTTACATTCCAGTTCATGACATTTCTTTAAAAACAACAATTAGGCTCCAACTTAAAATAAATAAATTTGATTCCCAAACTGAGACATGTATTTATTCCAGGCATTGGAGATTATACTGATGTAAGTGAAATTCAGAAACTTTATCTGTTAAGAAAGACATATAAAATTATAAATTTAGGAACTAAACTCATCAGTTTCAGGAAATGGATGTGGGCAGCATTCTCTTTAGTGCTTAAATCATTTGCTTACTGTCAGAAAAATAGGAGACACGATCCTAAAGTACCAATTTTTGTATTCTTGTTATGTATTATCGGTTACATGCATTTCATTTTTTTTAACAAAAATTATAAAACTTTTATTATACCCTTTGAATTATAGTCAGTGTTTTGGCATTAAATTCTAGCCAGATAATATACTGGTTAAATATGTTGGTCTGATACCATATAAGCCTGGGTTTTGTAATGACATCTTTATTGGTTATTACTTTATAATCATAGATAAGTTTCTGTATATTTTCATTTTCTCATTTGTAAAATGAGGATATCAATACCTAAAACACAGTTTGTTGTTTAAGGATTAAATGAGATGTGAGAATAGAGATTCTTGCTGACAGTATGGATTTAATGAGTGGCAGGTTACTTTTGTGGATTATTTTTATTATCTCCAAAGAGCGTTTTCTAGAGAAGAAAATTAAAGAAATAAACAACAACAAAGCATGGCTCAGTTGACCAATGTGAGTGCTAGTTCTGCCACCTACAAGAATTTATAGCTTCATTCAGTGACTTTGTACTAATCAACTCAACTAGACTTTTTCCTTTTCTCATTTAAAACATGAAATGATAATTTTTTTAAATGAGACATTGTTCCTCTTTATTGCCCAGGCTAACATTCATGATCATAACTCATTGCAACCTCAAGCTCCGGGACTCAAGCGATCCTCTCACCTTGGTCTCCCACAGTACTGGGATTATAAATGTAAGCCACCATGCCTAGCCAGAATGACAACATTTGGTTTCCCAATTCAATTATTTGTGAGGGTAAAATGAGATACTATGTATGAAATTGTGTTAAAAAGTAGTAATATCTACAATATTTAGACTTTTGTTAAGTAAACAAATGATTAGACCTGATATGAAACCAGTTATCAGTGTTTTTAAATTATGAAATAATGTATACAGATGAAAGAACGTAATGTAGCATGAAAAACTTTAAAGTATAACAATATAATCATGGAGGCCTCTAATCAGAAAAATAGAGCATTACTATGGTAGCAGCCAGGGATAAGAAACAGCATGGTTTTGACTTTGCACTTACCATTTTCTTGTACATTTGTTTATTGCCATAAATGGCATATTTTAAAATATGTATTATAAAATCTTTCTTATGCCCTCTTAGTTGCAGTGAGTAGTATCTACACTCTGGACATTTTTCTGTAACATTAAAAAAACCTGCTTTATTGAGATATTCACATACCATAAAGTTTACCCGTTTGAAGTATACAATTCAATGTTTTTTAGTATATTCACATATCATGCAACCATCAACACAATCTAACTTTAGGACATTTTAACTGTTCTTGAAAAAACGCTGTGTCCATTAACAGTCACTCCCTATTCCTTCTCATAACCCTCAATCTACATCATCATTAATCTACATTCTGTGTGATTTGCTGATTACTTATCATTGTGCTTCTGAAATTCATCTACCTTGAGGCAAGTAACTTTAATTTATGTTTTTGTTGTTGTTGGTTTTGTCTGTTTAATATATCAGCCACTGGGATACATGTATTAAAAATCTCCACCTGTAATAGTTGATTTTTCAATTTTGAAGCTGTGTTACTAAGAACATACATGTTTAACATGGCTAGCTTCATGGTAATTTGTAATGTTTATTTTCACATAGCGATCAGTATCTCTTGAAGTTCCATCTGCTTTGAAGCCTTTTTAATCTGATATTAATAGAGCTGTATCAAATATTTTTTCTAACTAATGTTTGCTGATATTTTTCTTTTAAATACATTCACTAATGATTTAAATGTGTCTTGTAAAAGGCATATGGGATGGTATTTATCAAATTTTGAAAAATATATTCTTAGAGAATTTAAGAGTAGGAGTTTAATCAACTTATGGGTATATACATATGATGAGTAGGTTTACATATATTTATCTTCAGTTTTCTATCCTGCCTTATTTTGGCTTAAGAGGTTAATAGTTAATATAGTAAAAAAGGGGTTCTTTTGGGTGATTGATGTACTTGCTTTTGCTGACAATATTTTTACAACTCAGGAAAGTAGGTGTCTAAGAGCTAATTGTGTTAGTTAATTCATTTCTCAATTTAATCTCAAAATGTAAGTCCAGAATACAAATGTTTCACAAACTGAAAGCAACACAATTTCTAGCACTTTTCTTGTAAGCCCAGAAACCCTTCAAAACAAATTTAAGCCATCTAGGAAACATTTTAGAGGCAAAATGTCCAGGTACTAGAGGCCAAGTGTGGGCATTAATAATTAATTAATTGATGAGACTCACACTTATATTTGATAATTAATGCTATTTTAAGCTCCTGCTTTCAGATTTCTGAGCAAAACCAAATTTGTGTAGCAAAAACAGTAATTTCAGAAAGCAAGAAGGAATATACCCTCTTGAATAGATGTGAACTACAAATCATTTTCCAAGGAATTTGAGTCAATTGCCTCAGCAAAGACAAAGACCAGGTAAGAACTATTCTAGAGCCAGACAGAGCCTGGAGCATTACATTCTGGCTCTTTGAGTAAGGTACTTAACATCTCTGGCTTCTTGTTCAGATCTGTAAAATGACAACAATACTAACACCTCATGAGTTTCACATTTTATATTTTGAGAAAAAAGTTACATTATTCCTATTATATTATTAACAAAATTTATGGAATAGTAACCGTCCCAAACATGATACTGAATATTTGTCTTGTGCTATTTGATTTACTGTAGTGTATCTAATTTCTTAAACGCTATGCAACGCTATCTCACAATTCTATTCGATTTTCTTCCTATTCCTGTGAGCTCTTTAATTATATTTCTTCAAATAGCCTTTCTTCCACATTCTCAACAAAAGCATTTTTTAAAACCAATGCTTGTAGTCCTCTTTATCCTTATCTTTGGATCTCACCTACATTTGTGTCTTTGGTATTCACATTTATGGGTTCTCAAATTTGTATCTCCAGAACTGAGGGCCCTCTGTGTTTCAGATTTTTTTCAACCCTCTACTGAATATGACCATCTTGATGTCTTCACACTTCAGAGTCACTATGTGAGAACCTAAACTCATCAGTTTTCCTCACAGAAACATCTTTTACTTGTTGTTGTTGCTGTTTTCTTGTAGAGATGGGATTTCACTCTGTCACCCATGCTGAAATGCAGTGGCATGATCATAGCTCACTACAGCCTCAAATTCCTGGGTTCAAATGATCCTCCCACCTCAGCCTCCTAAGTAGCTGGGACTATAGGTACATGCCACCACACTCACCTACTTGTTCTGAGTTTAACAGTTAGATATCTACAACAAGAATTACAATACAATACTGAAAGAAATCAGAGAAGACACAAACAAATAGAAAAATATTTCATGCTCATGGATAGGAAGAATCAATATTGTTAAAATGGCTATATTGCCCAAAGTAACTTAGTGATTCAATGCTATTCTTATCAAATTACCAACATCACTCTTGACAGAATTAGAAAAAACTATTTAAAAAGTCATATAGAACCAAAGAAAGAGCCCAAGTAGCCAAAAAGAACAAAGCCAGAGGCATCACCCTATCGGCCTTCAAACTCTACTTACAAGGCTACAGTAACCAAAGCAGCATAATACAAAAGCAGACACATACACCAATGGAACAAATTGGAGAACTCAGAAATAAAGCCACACACCTACAACCATCTGATCTTCAACAAAATCAATAAGAACAAACAATGGGGAAGGATGCCCTATTCAGTAAATAGTACTAGGATAACTGACTAGCCATATACAGAAGATTGAAAGTAAACCTCTTTCTTATACCTTATACAAAAGTTAAGATGAATTAAAGGCTTAAATCTAAAACCTACAACTATAAGAAAACTTAACAAATATCATTCTGGAAACAGGACTTGGCAAAGATTTCATAACAGAGACTCCAAAAACAACTGCAAAAAAAAAAAAAAATCAACCAAAAATTGACAAGTGGGACCTAATTAAACTAAAGAGCTTCTGCACAGAAAAAGAAACTATCAGCAGAATAAACAGAGGACCTACAGAATAGGAGAAAATATTTGCAAACTATGTATCTGACAAAGATCTAATATCCAGAAACTATAAGAAACTTAAAGTAACAAGCAAAAAACAAGCAACTTCATTAAAAAATGGACAATTTTGCCAGGGGTGCAGTGGCACACGTCTGTAATCCCAGCACTTTGGGAGGCTGAGGCAGGCAGATCATGAGGCCGGTAGTTTGAGACCAGCTTGACTGACATGGTGAAATTGTGTCTCTACTAAAAATACAAAAATTACCTGGATGTGGTGGCACATGTCTGTAATCCCAACTACTCAGGAGGCTGAGGCAGGAGAATTGCTTGAACATGGGAGGCAGACGTTGCAGTGAGCTGAGATCGCACCACTGTACTCCAGCCTGGGCAACAGAGTGAGACTCAGTCTCAAAAAAAAGAAAAAGACACTTCTCAAAAGAAGACACACATATATGTAATGTGGCCAAGAAACATATGAAAAATGCTCACCATTACTAATTATCAGAGAAATGCAAATCAAAAACAAAATGAGATACAATCTAACACCGTAAGAATGGCTGTTATTAAGAAGTCAAAAAAGAAAAAAATAACAGAGGTTGGCAAGATTGCGGAGAAAAAAGAGTGCTTGTATACTGCTAGTCGGAATGTAAATTAGTTCCGCCCACTGTCCACTGGGGAAAAGCAGCTTAGAAAGTTCTTAAAGAACTAATAGAACTACCATTTGACCCAGCAATCTCATTCCCGGGTATATACCCAAAGGAATATAAGTCACTCTACCATAAAGACACATGCTCACATATGTTCATTGTAGCACAATTCATAATAGCAAAGACATGGAATCAATCTATCTGTGGCGGACCAGATAAAGAAAATATGGTACATATTCACCAAGGGATACTATGTAACCGTAAGAAAGAATAAGATCATGTCTTTTGCAGCAACATGGATGTAGCTGGAGACTGTAATTCTAAGTGAATTAAAGCAGAAACAGAGAACCAAATACCACATGTTCTCAGTACACCTGGACACAAAGAGGGGAATATATACACAGGACTTACTTGAGGATAAAGTGTGGGAGGAGGGTAAGGATAGAAAACTACCTATCAGGTACTATATTTACCTGGGTGACAAATCATTTGTACATCCAACCCCAGCTACACAAATTACCCATGTAACAAACCTGCACATGGAACGCCAGCAACACAAGTTACTCATGTAACTAAGCTGTACATGTGTACCCCTTCAACCTAAAACGAAAGTTGGAAGGGAAAAAAAGAAAAGCATTAAAAGACTTCTTTGGCTGGGCGCGGTGGCTCACGTCTGTAATCCCAGCACTTTGGGAAGCTGAGGCGGGTGGATCACGAGGTCAACAGATCCAGACCATCCTGGTCAACATGGTGAAACCCCGTCTCTACTAAAAATACAAAAAAATTAGCTGGGCATGGTGGCACGTGCCTGTAATCCCAGCTACTCGGGAGGCTGAGGCAGGAGAATTGCCTGAACCCAGGAGGCGGAGGTTGCGGTGAGCCGAGATCGCGCCATTGCACTCCAGCCTGGTAACAAGAGCGAAACTCTGTCTCAAAAAAAAAAAAAAAAAAAAAAAAAGACTTATTTGACATCTCTGAAAGAAATCAGCATAATGTCAGACTGACAGAGGAATGATTATTAAATATTCACTGGAATATGATTGAAAATGTAACAACTGAACGAATTCGACCAGTTGTGAGCCCTCCCTTACGGCCATCACTGATTTGTTTCTTGCAGTTCTCTACCCCTTTCCAGTTCCTCTGCGTCCTCCATGGTTAATACCATCATCACTAGGGCTGTCCTCAGTGGCTCCTGGCTGATCTCACCTTCAATAGCTGCTCTTCTGTTTCAATCTATACACAACCTACATATGAGTTTTTCCTAAAATCCATCTCTAGTCATTTGGATAAAAATAAAACAAAGCAATAGGAACTCATTGAAACTAAAATTTCCAATTACCTAATGACTTTAGGTCAATATTCTTAGAGGGCTCTTCCAAGCTGTCAAGATCATCTATAACTTGGTACAGATTCACCTTTCCAGACTTATCCCTACAAGCTCTTTTGAAAAGTAGTTTACTCTGCTGGCAAACTATTATTTCCATTTCTTAAACATATCTTGTTTTCTTTAAAAAGTGTCATCCCAGCACTTTGGGAGGCCGAGGTGGGTGGATCACGAGGTCAACAGATCGAGACCATCCTGGTCAACATGGTGAAACCCCTCTCTACTAAAAATACAAAAAATTAGCTGGGCATGGTGGCGCATGCCTGTAATCCCAGCTACTCAGGAAGCTGAGGCAGGAGAATTGCCTGAACCCAGGAGGCGGAGGTTGCGGTGAGCCGAGATCGTGCCATTGCACTCCAGCCTGGGTAACAAGAGCGAAACTCCATCTCAAAAAAAAAAAAAAGTGTCACATAGTTTTAAAATTCTTCTCTCCCACCCCTACTTTTCCCATTATCCAGTATGGCCCAAATTTAATATTTGCCATGATTACCTCCCTTCTAACAGGAATTTATGCTTCTCAAATGTTGTATCTATCATCTGCCTAATTTGTTTTTTTGTGGGCATGCCTTATCTCCTTTACTAGGTTGTGATATAACATTTAATGATGACTCCTAGGCACAATATCTTCTCAAGAGCTGTAGTTAATAACGCTATTTTCCTTTTACAGTTAAGGAGCCCCAGACAAGTCTAATAACCATTCATGTAAGGAATAGTGCTTTGACAAAATTTTGGTAAATTTTAGTCTCAATGCCTGTTTTCCATGTATTAAAGGAAGAATGATTTCTTAGGTCTTGCCATGACACACTTATTTCCTATTTGACTTTCCACACAGGGAGATTTGAAATTGTGAGGGTGAACTATGACTGAAAATTAACTTATTTTACTTTGTCCTAATTTTCCTCAGCACTACTAAGGAGTGACTTCTTGCCCTTACATATGACAGTTCTAAATTAAATGAGAAAGATATTTACCGTTTTGTAAATATCACTTTGGCATTTTACATTTTGTAGGAAAGGGCTTTCACGTTGCAGTTCATAGCATAGTTTGTGGTTTTTAAATGCCAACTTGAGAAGTAGAAAAGAGACCTTTCCTCGAGAAAAGACCAAGTTTCAAATTCGACGTTGAGAAATGTGCAGAAATTTTAGCGATTGCTGTGAAGAGTGAAGATGTTACTTGATGAAAAGAACATAAGGCTCTGGCTCATTTTTGTATTGGCTCACAGCAGAAGGGGTGGGACA